>NC_039246.1:26267368-26462310 GCF_003368295.1 Carassius auratus | reverse complement strand
AAACGGTCAGATTTTGTCTTACCTCACTCAGCATACAGACTTTATGTTTTACACTGCAAAACAAAGAGAAACTAATGAATAAGCTTGTTTCAACAGCGGTAGTTTAATAAAGTTGACTGTATCTTACTTGTGTTTGCGGTCCAGCAGCTCAAGGTGATTCTTGCTCGAATCTTGGTTTTCCTCTTTGTTTGTCAAAGAACAAAACATTTAAAAAACACAGCTTATAATAACCATAAATGCAAAAGCTTGTGAGACGGATGCTGTGACCACCGCTCTCCTCGTCCTGCGTGTCTACGGTCAGCGAGTCTTCGAGGGAGTCGGCGATGCCGGTGCAGATCAGCTGCTGCAGCACGGCTTCAGCGATGGGCATCACCATGGCCGTGGTGGACGTGTTGCTCAGCAGCCACATGGAGAGGAACGTCGTACAGCACATGAAGCCCAACACCAGCCTGCAACACAAGCAGAACACATGCAGCTCACAGAGTCTGTCTGCAGCAGTGTGTGTGTGTGTGAGTGTGTGTGTGAGATACACTGCTAAATACATACATGCCAGGTTTGGCCCCGGCGATCATGACCATCCGCAGAGCGATGCGTTTGTGCAGGTTCCACTTCTCAATGGAGGCGGCCAGACAGATCACCCCCATCAGCAACAGCGTGGTGTCCTTAAAATACTCAGAGGCCACCTACAAACACAGTTTTATCAGAGTTTCTGAAATGTTAGGGAAAAAAATCTTATAGCTTTAATAATATTTCAGAGAATTGAGAGAAAACATTCTTGGATCATCCTTCATCAATGTTATTTGAACGTTCTAAGAAACATATTTGTTACATTTAAACCACATTCTAATCAAATCTGGACATTTGAACATTCCAAGAATGTTTAAAAATATTCAGATGGTGTTATATTTTGAGCAAAAGTAAAGTTAGTAGAATGTCGTAAAACATTTTTGCAACCTTTAATATTCTAATTATGACAATCAATTTTTTTTAGAATATTAAGAAACGTGCTAGTAATTTTATGTCTTGGATAAAAAAAATAAACATTAGTCAAAAATAAACAAGTCTGTAACATACTTTGGTTGAAATTCTCAATGGTAGTGTAAAAAAACTGTATTTTTACCCTGTCAGATCTAGGTCTGTCTTCAACAAGTTTTAGTCCAAGTTGCTTTAAAGGGATAGTTCACCCAAAAATGAAAATTCTCTCATCATTTACTCAGCCTCATGTCATTTCAGACCTGTATGAGTTGCTTTCTTATGTTGAAAAAGATAAAAGAAGATATTTTGAAGATTGCTACTATATTTTGCTTCTTCCTACTATGGAAGTCAACTGTTTGGTTACCAGCAATCTTCAAAATATCTTCTATTATGTTCAACATAAAAAAGCAACTCATACAGGTTTGGAATGACATGAGGGTGAGTAAATGATGACAGAGAATTTCATTTTTGGGTGAAGTATTCCTATAAATGCTAATGAGCTCTGCTGACCCCGCCCCTCTCCTCCATGGGGTGAAGAGCCCACTGTAAACTTCAGGCCGCGAAACTCACAAACTAGCACATTTTTATTCTGGGTAAAGATAAAAAAAAAATTTAAAGAAAAAAATGTAACCTTTAAATAACATTGTAATCAGAACAAGACAACTCAACATTAGAAAAAATTTAAAACAATGCTCCCACAACGTTTTTAGAACCTAAAATGTTTTTTTTCTGCCCAGCATACCATAAAATAGAAATATTGTACAATATAGTACAATTTAAAATATTTTTCTATCTGAATATATTTTAATATGAAATGAATTATTATGATGCCAAAGCTGAATTTTGATCATTGTTACTCCAGTCTTCAGTGTCACACGACCCTTTCGAAATTATTCTAATATGCTGATTTGGTGCTCAAGAAACATTTCTTGAAAGTTTGAAACATATATACATAAATCTCCAACCCAAAGTCCCTGCAGTCAGCAAAAAAGATTACGTAAAAGGGGAATAATTGCCAAACATGATTACAGTATTTAAGATAACAGGTTGCTTTGTCAAGTTTGTCAATGAGATTTAGTCACATGATGCAGAATTTTCTTTTACATAATATCTTGGCAGTTTAGTGTGGACGCGATAATAGGCTGGTACAAATAAACGATCAGCAGCTCTTTGAGCTGTAAAACTCACATGCTTGATGAAACAAAATCACTATGACATTTTTCACTCTTGAGACATCATCTACAGAAGCCTCATACCTTGAGGCTCAAAAGCTCAAGAATATAACCAGGTCAGATATTCACCCCAGAAAACAGGTCATATTATATAAACCAGCTGCAGAAGCAATGCAAAGTCCTCTATTTATGAATGTTAAACATTTAACCTACAGTATTTCAGTTCTTAACTGTTGCACAAAACATTCTACAGTACACAGTGACAGAGCAAAGAGAGGTGTCTTACCTCACTGGACTTGAGGACCCCAAACAGCGGGTAGAGGAAGGCCGGGACGAGCGCAGCGGCTCCCAGCGGTACAGCTTCAGACACCCAGTACACCGCTGTCACGATCAGGACATACGCACATGAGGACTCCTACAGACACAGAACATGTTTCCTAATGAGACCTGATTCTGGATGGAATTATATCTGCCAATTCTGAAGGTCAAACTTATTATTAACATATTATGTATTCGATTTATTAATAATTTAATTAAAACCAAATTGTTAAATCCATGTTAGATATACACAATATAACAGCATACATAATGCGTAATCTATTATATATTTTCACTGTTTAAAATATAATTAATATTTTTTTATAATTACATTTTAACTACATTTTAAACGTGAAAAGGTTCTTTATGTCAATTTAAGGCAATGTTGCAATATATGCATCATTTATGCATACATTATGTATCATTAATGTGTGTGTGTGTGTGTGTGTATAGAAAAGCAATATTGCAATATATAGCTATATGCAGTATTGAAGTATATTGTTTAATGCATAATGCATAATGCATATATATATATATATATATATATTAATCTTGTTAAATAAGATAAAGACGTGATTGCATGCAAATCTACAAATATAAACAAGATATTTGCATGTACCAGTCACTTCTAAAGTGCAGGAGGAAATCATTACTTTAATAAAATGATGAATTTAATTATGAGAAAAACAGCAGGAAAGCATGTGCGTCAGTCCACCAATCAGGAAAAAAATCCAAATCCGGTTTGCCCTGCCAAATATGTGGACCTGGGCACAACACTTCACGTGGATCCAGCAAACACAAATATGCATGTGGAGATTAGACTGACTGAACGAGCATTTGTCAGGTGACTCATATTTCATTATTAATCAGATTTTATAACAGGCCGAGCAAAGCAAAGTTAATACACGCTCACACATTCCAGACATAATAAATACACCAGACTAATGATGTGGAAGTAGAGAGGCACTGATCTGTGGCCAGTTTTAGGATTGTTGATAGAAATCCAGTTATTATTATTTTTTGATTATTTGAGAATTTTAACTTTAACTTTAATTTTAACTTATTTAAATTTTCTGCACATCTGATTTGCTTTTTTGTGTTATTTCTTCATACACTCAAAACACTTTCAGTCAGAAACTGAAAAAAAAAACATTTCAGTTTATTTCATTGTAACAATTTGCAATAAGGTATATTTTTATAACTATATTAGTTACCATGAACTAACAATTAAAAATGCATTTATTAATATTAGTTTATTCTAGTTCTAAAATGTAATAATTAATTATTAAAATCAAAAGTTTTACATGCTAATATTATTTAATAGACCTAACATGAACAGTTGTATTTTATTAACTAACATTAACACTTAAAAAAAACACTGTAAAATTATCTTTCAAATAAAATAAAGATAGTAGGGGTATGTTTCTGCAAGAAAATACTATTTCAGAATTTATATTCAAAATTTCACTTTAATTTCTAATTTCTTTGTGATTATCTGTGAAATTTACAAGCGATTTCTGAATGAAAGTTTTTGTATGCATGCTTTAAAAGTGATTTTTCAAAATAGTAAATAAAATATTACTTGAGTAAATTTTTTCAAGAATTTATACCTTTTTAGTTTTTCAGCTTCAAAACTGGCCTGTTATTAGTAATTACAGTGTCTTTCGACAGGAAAATTGTTTTCTTCACCAACTTTTTAGTGCATGTAAGGTAATGCATAACTACTGATGCTGACTAAAGGGACATTATTGTAAAGTCTTGACATTTATAAAGCATTAATTTAGCATTGGTACATTGGTTGATAGCGTGTCCCTTATAGCATTCGTCTGTTTTTTGGCCTTTTCTGTACTTTCTTCTGTCTCTTAGCTCTCTCCTTCCCAAGCTGATTATCCCTCAGTGTGTTCCTGTGCTCATAAACTCCGGCCAGCAGCTTTCAGCTTTCTGCTTTCTCCTTACCGCCCGACTGTGCTGAAGGCCGTCAGCGATGTGGCACACTGCAGATTAAGCCTCTATTGGCACATTGCTTTTGTTCTGCTCTAATCTCGTCATTGCTCAAGAACTCAGTCCATCAGATCCAGCTGATTTCTTTTAGGAGGTCCGATGGGGCGTTGATGATAAAGGAAACTGATGATTTCCTCTAACTGATTACTAGATGATTACACATCAAGCATTTGGAAATGCACATCAATACAAGCTTCACGGCAGGACTCACACTCACACATGCATTCATTCTGCTTTCAGTGTGCGGGTGAGATGGGATTAGTGAACTATTGTGCACTAACCCCTTTATTTCTGACTCTTGATGAAAAACGCTATCAGAGAGAGAGATAAGCAAACCTGTGCAAGTGACCTAATCTTAAACATGTTTTGGAATTGCAAAAAAAGCTGTCAAGGCAGAAGATAAAGACATTTCCTGATCTGTGCGCTGTTTCCACATTTACCTATATTGACTTCTGCTCTTTAGATCAATTTGAATCATGTGTCTCATTACATTACAATGTGTGTGGCTTTGGATAAAAGCATCTCCCAAATGCATGATATTATATTGAAATTCTAAATAAATTACAAAAAAATAAGTTATTAATATTTATGTTAATTTAGGTTATATTTATTTATGTATAAGTGTATTTCTTAGATCCTGTCACCACTTCATTCATTCATTCACTTAGTTAACATATTTGACTTCACAACTGAAATGGCCCTCCAGTGTGAAAAATTGATTACAAAGTACAAATAATCCATGCATAAACTGCACCTATTACAATATCAAATATATATATATACATCCTGATTTATTTTATTTTTTTTTCTGTTATTTTACATACATTGACAAAATGAATGGTGTGGGTTTACTCCGAAACACTCGGAACTAGTAACCTAAATTTCAAAAGGAACGACACTGAATTAAACGAGAAAATAAAATAAAAAAAGTCTTTATGCGGTGTGTTCTCATAATCTCATTTTGCGTAAGAATGGGCATGCATATGTATGAAAAAATGGCATTAACTAAAACGATTCGCAAGCGATTTTTCGTAGGATTTAAGAGCGAGACACCGGTTAAATAAGCGCAGTCCTTCTCTGCAGGATTTGCTGATGTTGGACTGAATGTAAGATCCCAATTGCTACACTAACAAACAACATCTGTAAAACCTGCAGATGTTTCAAACAAACAATTCCTGTGAGAACATTGAACACTTGAACATTCACGGCACCGGCGCGCGACGCGCTCTGTAGCGCACCTGGAAAACGACCAATCAGGTGAGAGGTCGCGACGACTCCTCGAGTAACCGAGGCCATAATCAATTCATAATTAGCCATATAATCATTAGAATGTTTAAGACGTTATATAATTAAATCTGTCTGCCTCAAAAACAGAATTTAATTTAGATGCCTGCACACATTTCCCACGTATATAAAGATTACTTTTGGAATTAACGAAGCGATAACATTTAAATCAAATGCATTTTAACGCACTATGTAGTGCACATGGCCAAAAGTAAGCAGCGGGTAAAAGCGCACCGAGAACGCGCAGCGTGCGCTCCGATCGTGGAAATGACTGAGGATCTACTTACACTGCACGGGTGGATGAGAGGAAGAGGCAGCAGCGATAAAGGAATCATCACCACGAGAATGAGTTTCCGAGCCGTCCATATTTTTTTGATCAAGTCCATTCTGGCGCCTTCCAGCCTCATGGGAGAACGCTTTAATCAATTCAGCCCTGAGAAGTCCAAGAAGTTGTCTTCGAGAAGTTTGCTTTACACCCCCTTCAGCTTTTTATGACTTTTTATTAACTTCTTCTTGCCCTGCTTCCCTTTTCGTGCGTTTTACGCGCTGCGCGTCTTCTCGGATAAGTTTGCATGGACAGAGAGCGCAACTTTTCTCTTTGGTTCCTGTTTGAATGTGGCTGCAGTCCTTCTAGTCCATCCAAGAGTGACTCCAGGCCCTCTTATAGGATTTCAGGGTGTATTGATGTAAAGAACACCGATGGCTCTTTTGTGTCTCCACCTGTAAATGCGTCTATCTCTGATTCGCCATGCTTTCTTATTTACATACACTGTAAAATGTCACCAATTGCGCTTAAGCAACTCTAGATGAACTTATTTTCCGTTTGCGTTATAAAAACCTTTCCTGCGATGGAGATTAAATATATGAGTACGCGGTAGATTGTACTTTAATCTAACCATATCTCCTCCCAGTTTACAGCCGGACCAATCAGAGGTGAGTGAGTGGAGTTTATGAATGGACGTGGTGGGGTAGCGGGGTAGCGAAGATCACGAGCCAAATTGAACCGTTTAGATGCAACAGTCGTTTTCTCAGAATAAACTCAAAAGGGAACAGAGAACACGCTACTGAGCCTGTCAGGAAATAAAGAACAGAAGCACCTGCGTTAACACACGCTCTAAAGATCCCATTAAACCCAGAGCCTATATCTCAGAATTAGTTCTCAGAATGCATTGAGTGCTGTACATCAGTCAATACCTAATCATGTGTGTTTTCCACTTTTTAGCATAATAGTAGCCTACATTAAAACAATTATGAAGAAATGTTACGCAAATCTTCATTATATGTGTCCTGACATGATTTTTAAAATGGAGTTAATCTGTCCTGCCACTGCAGGCACTCCTCACATTTTCTTCATAAAATCTACATATCTAGTATTATATTATATTGTTTATAATAGTCCTATATATTTAATTAATATGCATATATAATTTATAAATTGTACTATGCAATTAAAACAATTATTTATTTTTATTATAGTAATATAATAGTTTTTGTTTTTGTAATATTTAAATTAAATAATTAAATTTATTATGAATTATTTTTAAGATATGTATATTAAACGCTAATTACAACATAAAATAAAAAAATATTTAATTATAATTATATAATAAATTGCATCACAAATGAAAAATATAATGTTTTAGAAATTTGTATTTCCTTTTTCATATTATATTATATTATATTATATTATATTATATTATATTATATTATATTATATTATATTATATTATATTATATTATATTATATTATATTATATTATATTATATACAGGGTGCACATCATTTTTTCAGCCTGGTTCTCAGAAGAGAACCTGGAGATTTGGTTTGGTCCTCACACTGCATATAGCGTGACCCATTAAATGCAACTATAAAAAATGAATTAATAATAGTTAAAATATTATTACACTTTATTTATTTAGTTGTTTTTTATTCAATAATAGTAAATAAACTAAATAATAGTGTGTGATAATATTATTAAAAATAAAAAGCAGTCCTAGTATTAAATACAAAATCATTTAATCATTTAATCATTAAACTTAAATATTTACTACTACTTTGTTTTGGTTTTTTTGCCTCTTTAAGAAGAATCGCTTTATGTATTCCCCAATTTTAAGTCACTTTGGGGGAAAAAAGCGTCTAAAAATAAATAAACAAAAGTGGTTTCATCATATTCAAACTTAAAATCAGCAGGCTTTTATTTTGGCGGGTTGCCGACAAGTAAGTATACGCACTTCCGGATTCCGGAACCATTCTTTATTTTGGTCGCGCATGCTGACCTGCGAACCACTTATGTGCACCCCTGATTATATACATAATAATCAGACAAATATCTACCAGTGGTTTCTTTGTCAGTTTCTAGTCTGTTTATATAATATGCATCTATTTTACTTTTGTACAAAAAAAAAGCACCAAATAAAATGAAATTAAATTAAAATGAATAACAATATCAGTCAGAATCTTCAATCAGTCCAATAAATTTGACCATAATGTGCATGACACGCCACCTAGTGGAAGACGAGAGCAATTACTCCAACTGAATTGGGATTTTTCAAGTAGAATTTTGTTTTAAAGACTGTGCTGTTACAAGAAAATATCTGCAACATAATGCAGCCAACAAGAGGAATAAAAATCTCTGTTTGCTGATTTTCTGTTGTGTAATGTGCTTTAAGTCTTTGTAATTTCTGATGGAGCGAGAAAACATAATCTGAGAAAATGCTGTACTAAAGCAAAGCTTTGTTTGTTCACATTGGGGGCAGAGCTGTTTGTGTTTTAGACTTTACATGTTTGACACACGTCTAAATCATCGGTCTGCTCTCCATACAGTCAGTAAACGGCAAATACAGGGTTGCATAACCTAATCAATGTTGCCTAAGTTACCTGTAAAGCTCTTTAGGGTTTTAGCAGGGGATGAATGTCAGGAGAATGGCTGTTCCTGCGTGAGGCTGTGAAAAGGCCATGTTCTCCATGACACAATGCTGAAGATTGAGTGCTGTCCTCCTCTTGGACAGCATTAAGATGGTTTGATAGAGTGGGAGGAGCCACTGAGATCAGGTTTATATGCCACAATGTGCATGGGCGAGGATCTTAAAGCATTACAGAGACAGGCCGAGGTGTTTGATTAATCAACCGAACAATTTGTTATTCATGCTGAAGAAGTCTGACGCTGAGAGGGAAAACTCCGAAAGACATCAGGACTGTTTGCTCGGATGAAATGAAAGTCTGATTGTTTTCCTCTCTGCGGGGTCACGCCGTCTGTCACCAGCATCACTGCACAGAGACATCGCTGTCAGCTCTCAGCGGGATATTATCAGCTGCTGTTGCACTGATAGTGCTTAGAATCTTCAGGATAAATGATCAATATAAAAAAAAAAATGAATAAAGTAGACAAATGGATGCTTTTTGACAGATTGTTTGTCAAAATGTGGCCCAAATGACCTGAACTCACTTGAAATCAATCAATCAAATGACTTGAAATTGCATCAGTGATGTTGCCATGTGTGAGGTGACAAAGGCTTTACACGTTAACTGGTATAAGTTTTAATAGAAAGGGAGAGATTAAGGCATTTAAAAAGAATGACATCATTAAAAAAAAAAAAAACAATTAGATAATATGATGTCTCACACTCTAAAAAGTGTTGGGTTAAAAAATAACCCATCTGAGAGATGGGAATGAGTTGTCACACTTTTTGGAGTCGTGCTGGCACATTATGGGTTAAGCTGTCAGCTGTTTACGCTGACACTGATTTGAGAACAAAACGTTATTTGGAATATGAAATATATGGAATATACTATATAATTATACTCCATTTTTTATATATTTGAAATATATATAAATATATACATGTCCATATTTTTTATTTTGGTCGCGCATGCGGACCTGTGGACCACTTATGTGCACCCCTGATTATATACATAATATTCAGACAAATATCTACCAGTGGTTTCTTTGCCAGTTTCTATTCTGTATATATAATATGCATCTATTTTACTTTTGTACAAAAAAAGCACCAAATAAAATAAAATGAAATTAAAATTAATTACAATATCAGTCAGAATTAAATATATGGAATATACTATATAATTATACTCAATTTTTTATATATTTGAAATAAAAGTTATTATTTTAAGTTATTATTATTATTGTTGTTGTTATTATTAAAATAGTTAGTTAATTTTTATGTGTGTATGTGTGTGTATAACTTATTAGATGTTGTAATACTGCATATGTTACATGCATTATACATATAATTTATTATATAATATTGTATATTTCACAAAAAATATGAAACGGCACAACTTTTTTCAACATTGTTCAACATAATAATACTGATAAATGTTTCTTGAGCAGCATATTAGAATGATTTCTGAAGGATCATGTGACACTGAAGACTGGAGTCATGCTGAAAATTCAGCTTTGCGAAACAGAAATAAATCAAATTTCACAATATATTCTAACAGATTAATATTTAAAAAATTTTATAATATTTAAAATAGTACTATTTTAGCTGTATTTTTATCAAATAAATGCAGCCTTGGTGAGCAGAAGATAATTATTTTAAATATATAATATTATCCCATACTTCATTTTCTGTTGTTGCATAGATTGACTTTATTATTGTTATCATTATAAAAATAAAAATAAAAGAAATATATTTTTTTAAATATTTGTGTGTGTGTGTGTGTGTGTGTGTGTTATAAAAATATGATGCAACTGGAATTTTAGTTTGGAGCAGGGTTAGGGTTAAGGTTTACCATAATTGTTTATAACTAAAACTTACTAGCAAATATACCTGCACATGTACATGAAGATGTGTGACTGACTGCAGAAACGACTGCAGCTCTGCCGTGTGTTACATTACACAAGTGGCTCATAATCAGCAGTGGAGCTGCAGCAGCGAGCGGCTTACAGAGGACAAACACACAGCACTCTATCTCTCTCTCTCTCTCTCTCTGTCCCTGAGCAAACAGCCTGTGTTTGGCTTCTGAAGCGCAGGAGAGTTTCTGGACTCACCAAGGACCAGTGGACATGAGTGACGGACATTCACACTTTCCATCTTCATTTTAATACGAAGACTTAGATGGCTTTGAAGGAGAGCTGCCTCACCTGGGGCTTCCTGCTGTGGTCTGTGACGTGGAGCTCTGCTCTGACTTTTACGCCACATGAAGGATCTCCGGTCAGTCCCATATTTCATCACATCACTCCACCTGCCACCAAGACGGGGGTGAATAGCACTGAAGCCCCTATGAGCAACTATACAGGTTTGTACAGTGACAATATTCTGTTATAATGATATAATGAATTCATATCATCATACAGTGCAATGCAATAATTATCAAATGCACTCAAAAAGTTTTTGCATGTGTACAGTAAGTGCATGCTTATAAACTTCTATGTTTTGCATAACTTTTTCAGATTTTTCAGAACTTTCAGCATTTACAGTAAACACACAAATATATTAATCATGCAGTTATTGTGAAATTCACATGTTGGCCTTAACATTTAAAATCTTCTAAAGGTTTTACATACAAACAGAGCTTTCATAATGGCTCAGAAAAATTCATCAGTGCGAATCAGATCAGCCTGAACTGCATAGAACTCAGATTTTATTATGATTGGAGAACATATAAAATATCCCAGCCATGCATACTTTGACTGTACTTTGCAAATAGCTTATTGATGTTTCCTGACCTAAAGTCAATATGCATGACAGATTTGTGGATCTCTGATATTATCGAGGTAATATATGAGTTTAATTGCAGTATAATGCATCTGTGAAGGAAAAGACAGCATCCTCGGGTGTCAGTTACCTTGAGGTTTTTTTGCTCAGGTGAAACAAAGGATGCTTTTTGCCACGTGGCAATGGCGGGCAGTGGGATAGTTGGCAGTTTGTCAGTTCCGTTACAGGGTTGCCAGCTTTGAAACTGAAGGGGGTTTATCGCCACCGTGGCCATGACAGAATTTGCCCTGCTTTCAGTTTTCAGTGCACTGCAAACCTGAGAGAGTCTGAAGTGGATCTGTCCTGGATAAAATCTATTTACTGTAAAACAAAACAAACAAAAAAATAAATTTGTCTTTTTGTTTTTGCATGTTATTTGTTCTTGTACTACCTTAAGTTTAATTTGAGAAAATCATGTTTTTAGAAAATATTATTACAGTCATGTTTTGCAATGCATTATAATAAATGTATTGCATTACAGAATTTATAAAAAATGCATTAATTGTAAAATGTAAAAATTAATTAAGCAAAAATTCTAATTCTCACATAAAAAAATTCTATTACAAATAACTTTTATTTATAAATTATGGTAGAAATTCTAATGCCTTTAATTTATCTTGATTCTAAATATAAGAAAATTATAATAATATTTTTAACTACATAACAGTAATGTGAAATTAATAATCACTCTAAAACAAAGAACAAAAAAACTAATTCCAAAAACATTCAAGTAATAAGAATTTGGAAGAAAAATGGATTGCTATAATAATAATCCAGATAATCCATAAGGCAGAGTTAATTTAAATTGATACACTAAAATAATTCAAACTTAAACTGAAGTAAAAAATAAAAAACTATATAAAAATAATTTTAAATGCAACAAAATCACTAAAACATGAACTAAAATTAAAATTAAAACATATATAAATATAAAACATTATATGAACACCTGTAAAGTTGTTCCATTCACTCCAAGTCACTCATTTACCTGCAGCACACATACAGAGGCTTCAGTGTCACTTCTTTAAAGGGATTACTTAACTGACAGGGCTAAAGAGAGAAAGCCGAAGTGCACAGGAATAGCTGCTGAGCTCAGCTGACGGGTTACAGTTACACGTTAAAGATGCAAAGTCGTACCACAGCGTTCGTTGCTGAAGTTAAATAATCATGCATTGACAAAACTGATCCACTCAATGTGCAGCATGTGGTCAGACTGCACCATCCGGGCCTCCTCAGCTGCAGGGACTTGTGGGTAATACATTTTTAATGCACGGCCCAATGCTTTATTTAATCGTGTTCTATTCTCAGAGAAGCTCTCTGGTGCGACCCTTGGGGAGTATGTGAGACGGGACAAAGGGGAAGAAAAGAAACTGACAGTTGAGTTATTTATTTATTTTGCTATGGCGTCAGATTGCTTAGCGCTAGCAGCATTGCCAAGCCAGTTAAGCTGAGCTTAATGAGAACAGCACAGGACTGGAACTGGTGTGAACAATAAACACCATCCAGTGACCCTGCCAGCTCAATCACACTGACTCCAGAACAGTCAATATGAGCTTTACAGCGACAGAGGAGATGAACAGTGCAGGGATGGCAGTTCTCAGCAGGAGAACACAGAAGATGCTGAATCCTCTGTGGGAATGTAGAGGGACTGGAGCAGAGGTGGATTATGGGATAGAGTGAGGGAGAATACACCCTATGGGTACTGATGGAAAGAGAGAAGGGAAAATACTTTCATCTCAACCCTTGAGGATAACTACGTACTGTTAACTAAGTCCCAGGAAAGCTTTCTTACACACATACACTCGCAGACACACTTAAAGCTGTCATTTTGATGGATTTATGCACTTATGAACATAAGTCTTGATTTTGTGATTATTGACATTTATTTTTATACTTTTATTCTATTCCATTCTGTTCTATTATATTCTATTTAGTCACATTATGAAAATGTATAGCAATAAGTTACACTCTATTTTATTCTATTTTGTCCAATCATGAAAAAGGGATAGCAAAAAGATGTATTCTATTCTGTTCTATTCTGTCACAGTGTGTGTGTGTGTGTGTGTGTAGTTTAGTCCAATCATGAAAACAACATGTAACAACAGTTCTATTCTATTCTATTCTATTCTATTCTATTCTATTCTATTCTGTCACAGTGTGTGTGTGTGTGTGTGTGTGCAGTTTAGTCCAATCATGAAAACAACATGTAACAACAACAGTTCTATTCTATTCTATTCTATTCTATTCTATTCTCTCACAGTGTGTGTGTGTGTAGTATAGTCCAATCATGATAAACTGATAGTAAAAACAGTTATATTCTATTCTATTCTATTCTATTCTACTCTGTGTTGGATTTAGTCCAGTATTTAAAAGTGACAGCAACAAATGTTATTCTATGAAAAGTGATTAAAGTAAAGTGTTCTCTTTTTCTATTTGATTCTATTCTTTTCTATTTAGTCAAATTATGAAAAAGTTACATTCTATTGTATTCTATTCTATTCTCTGTTTGAGTAAAGTATTTCTGAAGTCTTAGCACATTTAGAAGTGGTGTCTAACCATCTGTGGTTGGTGTTTGCAGGCCTGAGCTGCACATCGCTGCTTCCCCCTCGGCGAGGTTCTTTCTATCTAGAGAAGGGCAGTGGGATGTCGGTGGGAACAGTTTTGGCGTTCTGGTGCCTCGAGGGGTACCAGCTGGTGGGCAGCGAGAAGATCACCTGTGTCCTGCGTAGCGACACCGCTCAGTGGAGCAACTACCCACCCGACTGTGAGGGTCTGTGTTCACTGCAATCATTTGTGTTTTAAGAGAGAAAAACTCATAACAAATGCACTCATGCTAGTTAAATCCCAGATTTTCAATGTGCACTATTGTGTAAATATGGTAGCAATTCCTAAACCGGAGGACCGTGGGTTGAGAGCGGCCGTGCTGGCATCGGTAGTGAGCAGCATCATCATCCTCGCCATGTCCGTGTCCTTCATCATCTGCTGTCTCCAGGAGCGCATGAGCAAAAAGAGGTCAGAACGGACAGAAGGACGGGGCAGGTATGCACATCTGGGGAGGAAGAGACAAAGGAGCTTAAAATAGCCAAAGAGGATGCTAATGATTTCTCTGACTTTCCAGGGCGAGAGACAAGCGCAAATCATCCTGGAGGAGCAAGTGCTGGCTGGAGAGAGACGAAGGAGACTGGGAAGCTGTTCCACCACCTAATATTTACAACCTTTCCCATCATCTTGATCCCCATCTGACTCCTGAGAGCCCGTTCTATATGGGACTAGCTGGTTATGATAACCGCGGGTATCAGAGGTGAGAAAATCAGCATTGTTAAATTAAAAAATTAATAGATTAATTGATAATACTTGTCACAATCATCAAATTTCTGGTTCTATTTAAGAGACACAATTCTGAGTTTATAACAATGTTTTTGTTTGTTTCCATCACATTTCCATCACATTTTTTTTATTGCTCAACTCTGACTTTTTTTGTTATTGCAAGTTTGTCACAATTCTGTCAAAACAACGCCAATTTAGATTTTTCAGTATTACCTTTGTATTTTGTATCCCATGGTGGAAACAATCTTTCGTAGTAAACAGCTGTGCTTCTTAATATTATTATGGAAACTGTTATGCATTTTAATCGTTATGCATTTTTTAAGATTCTTTCCTAAATGTTCAAAGGAACAACATTTATTTTATTTTCTTTTACATTCAAAATGTGTTCGCAGTCACTTTTGATCATTTTAATGTTCCCTTGCTCACTAAAAGCATGCATTTTTAATGCTATTTTTGTTTTGCAGGAGTCAGGAAAACCTCGTGAAAGCTCCTCTTCCTGGTCTTTACCGTACAGAAAGTCAGATGTACCCACATGTGGTCCTGCAGAGGGTTCCCACACCCACAGTGCCGAGTGCACCCAGCGCGCCCATCTACTTCCACTTCTCCACCCCTCCGCCCACAGAAAGCCCCAGTGAGCAGCCCGCTCTTCCACCGTACCCCAGCGCCGCTCCACAGCATCTGTGGCCATAGATACACACTTTTATTCAGAACTGGGGATGGATTATGGCCCCTACTTGGGAACAGCTCCTGGGGTTCAGAAAACCAAGAGAAATGATGGACTCAAACTAGAGCCGTCTAGATCAGCTCACACAGCTAGATCTAAATGTTGGACCAGGCTTGGGTCCAAATGTAGTGACATTTAGTGTGTTGCATATGTGAGGAGATTTCTGAATGACTGTAAGGTGGTCTGTTGTGTAGTTTTCTGAAGATGAAAGTTATATTAGGAAAAGTGAGGACTCCATACTGGTACTGTGATCTACTCCAGGGTTTATTTCTGTTCATTAGTTAGTAGTTTTTATTTTTGTTGCAAAGGATCTGATTACTTGCATTCATAAAAAACAAAAATGCAACTGTGTCAGGTCACATTGGAGCATCAGTTTAATATTTCTATGTTTTATACTATGAAAGGGTAGGAGAATTACACTGATACACAGAATACGGACATACATTGGGATCTCATAAACCTATTATACTTCAGACTTGATTTTGTTTATAACAAATAAAAAGATTTAATTAAATATTACAAAGTCCTTGCAACATCTATATATAAAATGTTTTGTAATATGAAAAATCTACTGTCAATTTTGATCAAATGAATTCATCCATCATAACCAAAATCCAAGCCATGCTAGTTATACAGGGACTGAGTGAATGCAGAAATGACTTCTGTATGGTATTGAATAGCGCAAGCGGGATATGGGAGGTAGTGTGTGTGTGTGTGCGTGTGTGTGTGGTGTTCAAGGTGACATTCCCATGGGCAGAACCAGCGCGTGCGGGCTGCTACGCCACAACAACAGCAAACTGGACTCTTTCCTCAAGAGTAACACCAGTCGGGATGTGTACGACCAGATCCGGGTCTGTTAACGTTGAGAGAACTTTGCCAGAATATTAATATAACCAGGAGAACAGGAGTGAATTGCAAGTTTTATTGCATTAATACTTTATTGCAAAATACGTATTTTAACTTGGCAACACTCTTGTGAACAGGATTCACATGTTCCTGAAAAAAACTGAAAAACAAAGCAAATCCTGCACACTTTCAATCTTTGCAAAAAGTATCAAAAAAAGTTTTATAGTGGAAAAACCTGGAAATATTATAAAATTTGAAAAGTGTGGTTGTTAGACTATTCAAGGAGTTACAATTTGGTTAGATGCTACTCTTTGTGAGATCAATCTCCTTAAGTTATCACAAATGATTAAATAAGTCATGGAAAACCATAGAAATTAATCATCCAAAAAATGCGGAAGCATTTTACACGACAAGGTAAGCTCTTGTATTTACAGCATGAGTCATGGACCGGAAAACACACAGATCAAACATGTAAATGTCATAATTACAAAACCATATGGGATGTGCTTTAAACCTTATTAAAAGCCAGTTAACTCCTGTTTAATTTTCATGCATATTTGCATTAGCTTCCATATCACAGCGACTGTTTGAACGCAGTTCCCGTTCGTGGGCTATAAGGCCCAGCAGCTGGTTCTGGTTCGGGTGGGTCTTCGGGATCCTCTCAGCCCGTATCAGGTCTGTCTGAGCAAGTACATCTGGACGGGGTTCAAGGAGGAGTTCAGGTTCATGAGCTTCAGATATTGTCAAGGCTGACACACAGCTGTCATATCTCTTATAATATCCTCTGTTTTTTATAGGTATGTGAAGACGTCAGGGTTGGAGGACCATCTGCCCCAACACTACCCCATCAGACCTGCACAGTGCCTTCTTTCCCACATAATTGCTGAATGGGTGTTTTTGTATATGCAATAAATAAACTGCAAGTATGTGTAAATGGAGCATTTGCATTTTAAATATAAATGATGAATAGAATTACACATTTGTGTAGATTGACAGAATTATAGCTTGACTGGAAGTGACACACATTGGTAATATTAAGTGAAATCCTGTCTTTGCATGTGTATTTGTGTGTCATGTTAAATTTATTTTCTTAAACAAAGGTTTTTAAAGTGACAAAAAAAAAAAAATTCATTATAGGCAAATATGCTTTACAAAGAAAGCCCTATACCTTTAATTTTATTTATTTATTTGATTTCATACATTTATTGTATACACCTGATCTTGCTGTTATAATGCAAAGAGTTATTTTTATTGCCAAGTCCAATCAAACAAACTATAAACTGATATAAATTATTTTCCCACAATACATTTAGTGGTTTGTCTTTTTTTCCCTCTTACGATTTTCACATATATAAGTTTTCATTTGTTTTATTATGGATTTTCTTTTTTCTTTCTTTCTTTCTTTCTTTCTTTCTTTTTTTTTTAAATCTGGGTCTGGGGCAATACAATTAATACTTTTAATGTGACATTCGTGCATAAATGTTCATTTGACATTCATAACAAAAATCATTTTAAATTTAAAATATACATCATATATTTTTTTAAATGCCCACAGATGAAGGCACGAACGTATAACTGAACAAAATCGCTATTTTCTGAGTGTGATAAAACTACAGAACGGGAACCGGCGTTCGTTCGTGTTTGTTTCTGTCGGGGAATGTTTTCTCAGCGCACCGGAAACAGCGTGGGGTTATTGAGCATCAAGATCTTCTGAACTTGTAAGTCGAAGTTTATCTTTGCGTTTGACTTTTAAATAAACTGAGAAGACGATATTGATTATAAATCGTCGGTGTAAAGCGCACACTCATTATTACATGCGTCTTCTAAACGTGACTAGTTGATGTAGGTTAAGTGAATGGCGGGAGATTAACATGTGTTTCATCATTGGATCTGCTGTAAGTAACTTAAATACAGATCTTAATGATTCTAGTTTAAAGTAGTCGAATATGACTCTTTACTATACGTGATATAATAACATTGAATCAACTACTGAAAAAAAATATTTTGAGAGGTTAACATGTTTTTATCTTGAACTATATCTACTTTACGGTATCCCGGTCTTTGCATACGGTTAAGAATAAGACATTTAACTTTACTTTTATGTCATTTATGTTTTCTATTATACCTATTTTACTCTGATAAGGCCGTTTTCTCATGATAGAGTGAATGAGCTGTCAGCATCCTCCACAGAGCAGAGAAGATGTTGAGAAATGCCTCCGCACAGGTAACGTTAACTAAACAACATGCATAAGTGTTCATGTTTGCTCTGAAGGATGATTACAGGCTGACTGTTGTTATTCTGTCCTGACAGATACTCAAACAGTTCGTCCGGCACAGGACTACAGATACTAATCTGATCTTGGAGAGATGTGAGTGTCTGTCAGTCTCTGTATGCGCTGGCTTTTGAGTGACATGTTATTGATGATGTCCCTCATCTTTGTTTTGTCTCTTGGCAGCTATTAACCGGGTGCAGCTGCTTGGGCGAGTGGGACAGGACCCCGTCATGAGGCAGGTGGAAGGCAGGAACCCCGTCACCATCTTCTCCATGGCAACAAACGAGATGTGGAGGTCTGGGGAGGGAGAACCCACGAGTACAGGTGAGATCAGGCTGTGCACTACTCCCATCATATTTTTTATTTTATTTGACTTCATTATTATTATTTTTTATCATTAATATTGTTCATATATTTCCTTCATGTTTGATTTTATTTGTTAAGTACATATTTGTATTTGACTTATTATTATTATTATTATTATTATTATTATTATTATTATTAATAATTTATTTTTATTTTATTCTGGATAAATTAAAGTATATATATATATATATTATTATTATTAAATAAATATCAGTGTGTCCTTTGAACATATGGTACATGATTAAAAAAAGGTGATAAACAAACAGATCAGTTTAAAGTATGTGAATATGCTTTCACAGAAATTGACATTTTTACAGATTTTATATTTTAAAAAGCAAGTTGTCTTCATGTTGCAAATATATTGTAAAAAAAAAAAAAAAAAAAAAAATATATATATATATATATATATATATATATATATATATATATATATATATATATATATATATATATATATATTATCTTTTATATTGTCCAATTTAAAGATCTTAAAAAAATGGTTTTGTTCTTTTTTGCAGGAGATGTCAGCCAGAAAACAACATGGCACAGAATCTCAGTATTCAAACCAGGCCTCAGAGACGTGGCGTATCAGTATGTTAAGAAAGGGTGCGTTCCATAATTGTTTTCGAGCGATTTATAGATATAAAAATAAATCATGCAGCTGTTGACCTAGAATAAAACTTATTTTCAGGTCTCGGATTCTTGTGGAAGGAAAGCTTGACTATGGAGAGTACATGGATAAAAACAACGTCAGGCGACAAGCAACAACTATTATCGCAGGTCAGACTTCACAACAGAATATAAATGTCTTAACTGTTTTGTTTTTGCTTTAATAGTTCAAAATTAGTTATAATTTGTCTCTTTCCACAGATAATATTGTGTTTTTAAGTGAAAATCTGCGAGACCAGTAATAAAGACGCCTTCCCAGACTTAAGGAAGCTAAAGAAGATATTTTATATAGTGTTACTCTGCTCACTGACATTAAACTTTGCGTATCCTTCTGTCCAGTCTTACAGTCATACATAGAAGAAGTGATGTTGTTTGTATGATTGTGTAATGCTGGTTTGTTTCCGACAGAGGGCGCTGACAGATGCACTTTGACATGTAAACACTTTCCAGAGCCATGAACTGGATTGAACTCTTGTTTTTTTTTTTTTTTTTTTTTTGGACATGAAAAATAAAAGCATCATATCTGAAGTTATGTCTAACCAAATCCTGTCCAGTTTGCTGTTATGTCCTGCTAATGTTCATAATGTTCAGTAAAGGGTTTGTTTTGAATACTTAAGCCATCCGTGTCTATATGTGACTTAAAATGTACAAGACTTGTAAAGCACCACCTGGTTTCAGAAATGAAGCTTCTGAAACTGAGAGAACAGTAGTTTCAATTCTTATGTTTTTTTCAGTCTTGTCCATTTGTTTGTGAGCATTTTACCCATCGTGTTATGGTCGTTTGATTGTATTTTTAATGTTTTTCTTAGCCTATAGAATATACCAAGAGTATCTTAAATGCACTTTTAAAATGAGTAAGATTACTTTTTCATGGTATTTACATACAGCTTAAATATTTTGGCAGACATTGGACTTTAGGCGGTGCATAGAGTTTGGTACTCTTGTCTTTATACGGTTTGTCAAGAGATTATGCGGAGTCGCGTTTAATTGGAGCAGCTTCACGTCAATCATCCATTAGCGTTCTTTTATTGGACAGTCGGCCTTTTTTTCTTACGCTCTGAGTGCGCTTTAAACGTAACAGCCAATCTGATTGGTCGCCACACGGATTCCAAGGGCGGGGCATTGGATAGAAAAGTTTTGCTTTTTTAAGACGAATACGCGTGGTGTTTACAAACAGCGTTAAAAAACTGAGAAAGCGCATATAATAATTTTTGCTTGGAAATATCCGAAAGGTACCTGAATGTATCACAGTCCACAAACAGACCTCTGTAAAAAAAAAAAAAAAAAAAAATGCAACTCCCATCATTTCCCCGCCCCGAATTCCTGCTCGCCTGAGAACGAAGGGGCGACATTTCTCAAGGAAGCTGAGGGGAAAGTTTCGATAACACTGGCGACGGACGAGCAACTTAGACCCAACTTTGCGCTGACAGCACCAAATTCAGTCCAAATCGCGACCTGACGAGTGTTTTTTTACGGATACGCTGATAAATAGTCGTTTGTGGAGTTGATAAAGCGACGCTGCGCGTGGCCATTTACTACAGATCGAGGCATGGAAATAATGGATAGCGGGGAACCGTTTTTACAATGGGACAAAAATCTCAGCGAATTGTCCGAGCCCGGGGAAAACGACATTTTATACAGCACTGTAAGTTGGAATCTTCTTATAATTTCGTGGCACTATTGCCATCTTCACTTACACCCCTCATAGCATGTGTTGATGTGTTGCAACTAGTGTCAGATCACCCACAATGTCTCTAAACCTCATAGTTTCCTACGTTTAGTCATATACACGCTTTTAAATGACTTGGTCTATCACAGAGATCGACCAAGTCAGATTACTAATGTGCCTTTGGGTTCCACTTGGCTCCAAGGGATAAAGTTCAGATGGTGCAGTCATCCAGTGACTGTATCTTGCTTATGCAGTGCCACACAAAGCAATTCAGATAAGTTTAACCCATTTGGATAAAGTCAGAATATGGTGCCCAAAGCCTTGAAGAGTTGCTGCAGGTTATGTAATAATAGGTTTGCGTTCCAACTTCTGCTCAAAGGGGCCTCTACTTGTTGCATAATTAGGGGCTTCACTGTTAGTGCATAAAGATCCATGTACTTTTTTTGGTTATCCAACATGAAGATTTTAGACTAAAATGTACATGAATGCATCAGGGAAAGTGTATTTTGGTCTCATGTTTGTAATTATTTTAAAACCTTATGTTTGTCTTACTCTTAATGACAAATCTTCACTGCATTTAGGCGTCTTTTACACACAGAATGCTGCTCAGAGATGGAATGAATGCATTTACACAGATACAGATATAGCTCTATGCTTTGATAAAGGTCTTGAATGCTTTTTTTATATATATATGCAGTATTGCAAAGCACAGCAGAACATGTTGAATCTTAAATTTATGATCCTGAACGCGACTTCGAATTAAGTTGATTCCAGATGTGTGGTGCATAAGAAGACAAGCCGACATCCCAGTTAAATTAGCAGACAAGGTGCATAACGTCTTTCCAGACGACATCAAAGGAGGTGCAGCAGTTTGATGTGTCTGGTATTCATAACCCGGCAGTATCTGGGCGGTAACGCACACTTGCAGGAGAACTGTATATGCTTTGTAAAGGTTGTGAAGGGTTCATATTCTCATTCACCTTTAGAACAGAGCGGGGTCTTTGTTTTAGGGTCCCATCGGCCCCCTCTGAACACACACGCTCCCCCACCTCATGGGTTTGTATGTGCCGGTTATCCTCACTTTTACTTTCGCTCCCCAAGGTTTGTTGACATGGAATTCCACACAACAATGCAAACTGTTCTCCGTTGGAGAGAATAGAGCTTGCTTTGTGAGTTCAGCCTGTTGCATATGTCTGTTATCGTTATGCAGATTGCATGTGGGCTGTTTCCTTCTGCATTGTAATTCTGCTGCACTGTCATTGCATGGCAGTTGACTTTCGAAATGGAATTTACATTCAAATTTTAAGGCATTAGGGTGAATAAGGGTAATATTTAACCAATAGATATCTTCATAGTTCCTCAGTTAATTCATTGCATTATACATTTTTTTTGGTGCAACATGTTTTCAGAAATTTTGTTTCAATATGCAAATGAGGCATTATATACTTTAATATGCACACATTTCCAGAACAAAAACATGAACACTAATTTATATATATATATAATGATCAGAATCAGAAAATGCTGTCAACAGCTTAGAAAAGGACATTTTTTGCATGTTTTAAGGAATTAAAAGTCAGACAAATAATATATGCACAAGCACCTCTGAATATAAATAAAATAAAACTGAAAAGTTTGTGTGTAAGTGCTACTGAAGTGATGATTTCTGGCTTGTGATTGAACTCATGCAAATAGATAAAATTACATGAAAATAAAGTGTATTTTGGATGTTTTCTTTCCACTGTAGTCTGAAACAACACATCAAAAGCCAAACAGTGCAAAATCTCAATGTTTTTGCCTTAAGTGTCTTGACTTAATAAACATCTAGGAAGAACAATCTTATTTAAGGAATGCAATCATGCCCTTTTTAGGCCTAGTAATTGTCTTCTGTAACGAATGCGATTATGTCTTCATTTGTTGTCAGCTTTCTATTGGGAAGGGCTTGTATAGAGGGTGTGTGTTCGTACCTACCTGTAAAACAGGGTTTTTTGTCACTTACTCTTGAACTAAAGTCTCATGTGTCGTATTTCAGGAGGTTTGAAATAGTGAAAATAACCCAAGGCTCATTCTCTGCTTCAGGACGGAGGTTAAGGAGATGCTGAGGAGAGCAGTTGGGCCGTCATGCTCAGCATTTCTTAGTGCTGATAATCACAGCGACACGATTAGTCTGGAAAGCACATTATCTCATGCAGCCGGGCCTTGTGGCAGCCAGATGTACTTTCCAGAGCGAACATGAGGAAAGGCATGCGGTTGTGCACTAACCTGTTTATTAGTCGTTCATTTTGTAGCATTTCAGCTGTAGTAGTTCATTGCTTATTTGCATATCTTCTGTATCAGAAGATCTCATTTGTCCCAGCTGATGGTTTATGATGTTATGATCCGCTGATAATACATTCAGGATCGATTCAGGGAAGTGGGGTTTCAAAGAAAGATCAGCCTGATCTCTTGCTGATACACTGGTTATTATTACTCGTATTGAGTTTGAGTCATTTTGACTCTGAGAAGTTAATGATATCACATTGGACTAAATCTGAAAATGGGTTTCCAGTGAACTATAGGGTTGGGTGATTTTATCAGTTTCTATTGTACTATGGTACAAAATAGAAATATGTCAGAGTTTGTTATACCGGTTAAACTGTACTACATCTGTATATTATATTTACACATGACATGTCCCAAACTCAAGTCAAAGCATGGGTGTTTTTGCATTTATGCTAGACTTCTATTTATTTTGTTATGCATTAAATTACTTTATATGTTAAGTTACTTAACATATTAATCAGCTTTTCCTTAAATTTCCTTTGTGGTTAAAATTGTGATAAACTGGTATAAAATGACCCATACTCTGACTGTGACCACACACACAATCAGTGATGTGAAACACTGCACTGACGAGGATATCTTAAGAAAATAAGTCGTCTGTCTCGACCGTAGGGGCCGTGTGTGACTGTAAACACTGCACTGGAGTCTGGCTTCAGATTTGGGCTTTTTTGACTTGGTATTTTTAAGGTCTTCTGGGACAGAAACAGACTGAAAGGTTTCAGTGGTCAAATTTGCATAGTACTTTTTGCATTTTTATAGGAAATAGTCACACACGGCCCCTACGGTCCCCAGAGTATTTTCTTAAATACGTTTTTAAGTTTTTAAAAAGGGTTTGTATAGTGCTCTGAACTATAAATATAAAATTGAAATATATAAATTGAGTTTAACTTGATTACCAAAATGACTAAAAATGGAAAATATAGAAATAAAAATAATAATGATACTAAAATACCTTTTTGATACTAAAGTTTTTCCATTTTGATATAAATTAAAATAATAAATTATTATAAAACATGCAGCCAACAAGAAACCACCTAGCTAAAAACTAAAATAGCTATTTAGATGCTTCATATCAGGTCTGATTATCGACAGCATCCTGGTCCTGAAAATGTGTTTGGTCAGTGCATATCATGTCAGGACAGCATGATCTTGTGTCCCTGAGCTCTCTGACATTTTGCTAACATTTGTCACTCAGGCATCACGTGGTGGTCTGGTGAGTGAGAGACCCTCTGTGCTCAGTGTGTTGGGCAGAGCCTCTCTGCTCTCTGTGGGACGGGTGGACACAGACTCGGCCTGTTCTCCGAGAGGGCAGGGCTTACGTCCGTCGCTCTTGAAGGCTGTATCTGCCACACACATTCTTGCACTCTTGCTCTGAATGGATGGTTTGTATGAGCTGCAACTTGAGCCTGGACCTTTCCTGAGGGCGCACACATTCATTACTCATTACCACGTCCCAATTTATTCCCAATTTATTACCTGCCCAGTCATTCTAAGAGCCCCTTGGAGGCTGATCTCTCTTTGATTCAGTGTATTTTGGTAGTGCAGAAGATGTAATTGAGGTGCTGTGATGCAGTAAAAAGGGTTTTCGTTTTGGAAGTACAATGCCTCATGTATGCAAACACTTTTTTTTTCTGTGACCACAAAGCCACTCAAATTTTTTTTTTTTCTGAGCTATACCTAATTTCTAAGCCCTAATATATATATATATATATATATATATATATATATATATATATATATATATATATATATATATATATATATATATATATATGTGTGTATAATGTATAATATTGTATACAATATATTAAAATATGTACAATATTTTATCTTTAAATGTATAAATTCATAAATAATATATGTTAATAAATAAGTAGATTATTTTTTACATTTAGTAGCATTTTCAGTGTGCCACATTGGTATTTAAACAATTGTTTAATAGAGTCTTAGTACATTTCTTAAAAAAAAAAAAAAAAAAGATAAATTAATCATGTAAAATGTATTTAGGGAAATCCAGTAAATTAAATACTTCTTCAAATAAAAAGTGCGTAATTTCATTTATTTTTCTATTCTTATTATTTGTGATGTGATACAAACAAACCAAACAATCAGATATTTTAATAAACAGTACGTCTGCCTCAAAACAGTAAGACAAATATTATAAAACAGTTTTGGACCCATTCCTCTCTGTATTATCATTTAGATCCACGTTATTTAATAGTTTTCCACATAAATGTTTGTGCAAATGAATAGCATGTTATAACGGTATACATCCCTCATTTACAGCATTGCTGCTTGTGTATTGGGCATGCAGGGTGTCTTTCACTCCATTCAGTCCGAGGTTTCCTGTTCCTCCCCTGAAAGAGCAAACAGATTGGTGATCAAGCGTTTACATTCAATCCACATTGATTTATTTGTTATCCGCTGTCACTGCATGTTTACATCCCGCCTCCTTTAGGGTCACTATTGGCCAGATGTTGATTCCAGTGGAGCCGTTTCCTGAACCCCTGGAGCTCCAGAATCACCAAAAAAAAATTCTGTTGGGGGAAGGGAGGATGGGACGGTCCCGAATCTGCAGGATGTGTTCAGACATGTTGTGAATTAGCAGCACAGTCAGTCACTATTAAACAGAAAGTTCCCCCAAAAAGGAAAATGTGCTTTAGTTTACACAGCCTCAGGCCATCCAAAATGACTTTTTTTTTTTTCTTCTGTAGAACCGTAAAGATGATTTTTAGATCAAACCCTGGTCTTTGGTGATTCATACAATGCAAGTCAATAGCTACCATCACTTTGAGAATCAAAAAAGCATTTATAGGCAACATAAAATTAGTCCCTATACCTCCTGACAATGTATTGAGGTCTTAATATAATAGTGTACATGATTGCAGGATTACGAAATCAAACTGGTGAATTTTTTTGTTTTAGCCAATTAATAGAATCAAAATGACTGAACCAGTTTGCAGGAAATGATAAGATTTCCCAGTTTATTAATGTTGTAAATAATGTTCAGTTTCTTGTATAGACCAATCGTTTCACTTTATCATTTTGTGTTGCTTGTCTACTTTTTTGACTCTCAAGTGACTAGCATTTTATGTATCGCCAAAAACCAGCGTTTCAGCTAAAAATCTTCTTTTACTGTTCCACTGAAGAAAAAGTCACCTACATCTCAAATGGCCTGAGGGTGAGTAAATTAACAGCAAGTTTTTATTTTTGGGTGAACTGTCCCTTTAAGGCCTCTTTCAGTGAATTAAGCTGAAGATGACACACATTTCATGCTCCGCAGTTGCACTCAAACAGCTTGAGCAAGAACCAGGCCAATTCCAAACACTTGGAAAGTGACTCATGGAAATAGTGAAGGACTTGTGGTGGGATTTGTCTTGGCACAACTGAGATCTGCAAACTGAACTTTAGGAAAGGGATACAAAACTTTTCCCAGACTGCTTTTGTCCCTCGCTTTCTGTCCAGATTGTCCACTCAACTAGGGCTACACGATAAATCGCATGATTAATCATATACACTCAACAACTAAATGGGACTTTCACCATTAATTGTAGTATCCACAAGCTTTGCACTTTCCAAATCTTGAGCGTCTCGCAACAATTCATGGAATTACTCTAGTTTGTTGATTATTTATGAGCTGATTATTATTACTTTACCCTGCTTATTGATGTAGTTACTGGAAGTTGTACTGAAAACTGTTTTGAATCACAACAGCATTGCAGGCACACATTAAACTCTACACAAACGTCCTGTATGGAGGGGTTAACTCTGTATTTGG
Source organism: Carassius auratus (assembly GCF_003368295.1). NCBI lineage: Eukaryota > Metazoa > Chordata > Actinopteri > Cypriniformes > Cyprinidae > Carassius > Carassius auratus. The sequence continues at coordinate 26,434,869 of NC_039246.1, read as the reverse complement.
GTCAAAGAGACCCTTGTAATCCAGCTTAATGTCACTTAGCATTGGCTCCTGTCCTGGAATACCACTACTTAGTAATGAGACATTTCTTTTACAACAGCATTAGAAGAGGTTCATCAACTGTGCTGGACTTGTTTCTGAGGACAAACATTCTGGCTTTCCTTAAGTCTACAGCGCTCCAGTTCAAGACAAACAGATTTTTAGTGGCTAATATCAGTGAGTCAGATCCATCCACAGATGTGTAAAGAACAAGGTCCAGCCTCACCAGCGCTGATCTTTGTCTCCTGTGGGTTGGTCTTTCCTCACATCTGTTTTGCTGCTTAAAGCATTGCGTCATCTGTGTCCACATTTGGCTTATAAACTTCCTCTTCCTGCATACACATTCACTGCATCTTGAGAAGATAAATTACAGGCCGCTGTCCGCTGTCTCTGTCTCTGTCTCTGTCTCTGCGGCTCCTACTATCCAGATTCTCCAGCTGGGTAAAATCTCAGAAAGAGTCAAATTGCAGTACCCTGCCCCCAGTGAAACCATATGTACTATAAACCCATCCAAATTAGGAACAAAGAAGCCTTCTCTCTCAGAATCCACCCAGCTGGATGCAGGCGCTCGTATCTTATTCAGCAAACTCCCAAACTACTCGTACTGTTTCACTAGTATGCAATTTGTGTATAGGGAACAAAATTGTGGAATTATTTTATCAAACATTAAACAGTTATATTTTTTTTAAGCATTGATCATTTGAAAGCTATTTTTTTATATATATATTGCATAATAATTTTTTTAAATGTATTAAAATAAATATTTTTAATAAAAAAAATGTGTGTATATATATATATATATATATATATATATATATATATATATATATATATATATATATATATATATATATATATATATATATATATATATATTAAACTATTACTTTTAAATCATATACATTTATTTATATATATATATATATATATATCCAAATAAAGTTAATTAGAAATCAGGTTTATACAATAATATAAAATGTATTAAAAGCTAAATATATATATATATATATATATATATATATATATATATATATATATATATATATATATAAATAAATGTATATGATTTAAAAGTAATAGTTTAATATATATATATATATATATATATATATAAACAGTACAGACCAAAAGTTTGGACACACCTTCTCATTCAAAGAGTTTTTATTTTTATTTTCATGATTATGAAAAATTGTAGATTCACACTGAAGGCATCAAAACTATGATTTAACACGTGGAATTATATATGGAATTATATACATAACAAAAAAGTGTGAAACAACTAAAAATATGTCATATTCTGGGTTCTTCAAAGTAGCCACCTTTTGCTTTGATTACTGCTTTGCACACTCTTGGCTTTCTCTTGGTGAGCTTCAAGAGGTAGTCACCTGAAATGCTCTTCCAACAGTCTTGAAGGAGTTCCCTGAGAGATGCTTAGCACTTGTTGGACCTTTTGCCTTCTGTCTACGGTCCAGCTCACCCCTAAACCATCTCGATTGGGTTCACCCCATCACTCTCCTTCTTGGTCAAATAGCCCTTGATGCCTTCAGTGTGACTCTATAATTTACATAGTCATGAAAATAAAGAAAACTCTTTGAATGAGAAGGTGTGTCCAAACTTTTGGTCTGTACTGTATATATATATGTATCATATACACACACAAATTTCCGAGATGATAACTGATGGTATGTAAGTGAAGTATGAACTGTGGAGTATGCGGGTAAAGGAACTGATCCCAGACCTGGTACTTAAAAGTGATTATTTCCATCTTCAAACCACAGGAAACCTCACATCTGTCCTCCTCGGAGTGAACGCTGTCTTCTGTTCCTCTCAGAGAGAACAGTCGACACCCTGCAATTTCCAGCAATCATCATAATCATCTCATCACACACTCAAGAGTGTCAGATGTAATTGCATATCAGCCGTGACTGATGCAGAAACGACATAATAATACAGTGGCTTCATACGGCCATAACCATGAGTGAATTCATACAGAAATGACTGGTGCAAATGCATCCAGGGCATGACAACTATGACATGTCATGTCACACAACTTGAGGGCTTCACCCTCTCCTGACCTGATTTGAACTGCTGCGATTTTCTCTTCTCCGTTCAACATGAAGCGTTCACCTTAAGTGGCCTTGGAAATGCTTGCGTTTTCATTCTATGGTTTTGAGCCGAAGAAAACAGTCCAGAAAAACAGTTCTTTGCCAAATACGAAGTTTAAGTGAGTTCAGAAGAGAACACACTCTATGTGTGTTTTTGGTGGACGGCAGGGCCTGTAGAAACATCTGTGACCTGCATGCTTTCTCTCCGGACGTTTTCTCATCATGGTGGGCGCAGACAGAGCTGCTGTTGAGTAACAAAAGTGGAAAATGTAGGGCAAGGCATTCCAGAGCGACTTTGTCACTTGCACTTCAAATGGTTTCTCTCTTCTTGTTGCCTTATGTATAGGTTTAACTGTTGTCTTTTTTTTGTCTTTCTTGACTTGGTTGACCTCTGAGTCAGTCTGTAATTGATCCCATACGCTGACTTCTCTCCATTTTTCACTCCAGACTCCATTTCTTTCCTTCCTAGTTTGCTCAGCTTGGTCTTGTTTAACTCATCTTTGCCGAAACCTTGTGAGCTGCCTACCTAGACTGCATTGCTGTTGGTCAACGTGACCAGTTCGAACCCGTTGCCAAATCTGTGTGTATTGAAAGGAGTAGATCTTGCCTGTGAAGATTCACTGAACAACAGTCGATTTAACTGTATCTTAAAGCAGCATTGTGTATTTTGTGGAGAATGCAATCCCATAATTCATTGCAAATGTGAAAGACAGGGTTTCTGCAGGTCTTTAATTCTTCAAACTAAGGCCTTAAAATTTCTTAAAGACAAAGTAGTGGATTAAAAATTGCATGCACTGCATAGAATAAATCTCTTTTTTTCCAGTTTAAGTATCTGAACCTCTTTAAATCAAGATACATTAATAGGCAAAATAAAAATAGCTGAAGTCATGTTTTATGATAAATTGAACCAAATCGAGTGAGTTTATGCTTAAAACAGGAACAATGATCAAGGAGAAGGAGGTGAAAAGCCCATTGGTGGATGTTTGTTGTTGTTTTCGGTGTAAATATGACCTATTATCATGTATTTTAATTTAGAAATCTTTTAACAATTACTACCTACGAATTAATTAATTGGTCTTAAAATGGTCTTTAAAAATCTTACATTGGCTTTCATAAAACCTGCTGAAACATTGGAGATAAATGTTGATTTTAAGTTTTTTTTTGAATATTTTAAGTAGCCTCGGTCTTGTTTTTTCCCCACTATGAACTGAGCCCTCAGATAATGTTGACAGACCGTTGTGTTTATATTTAGTGTGAGCCAAGCTGATCTGCTAAATGGCCTTGAAAGAGTAAAGTGTGCAGTGATAAGACCTTTTCATAGCGTAACATCTCTAGACCGTTCCCTGCTGGCTGTGCAGATGAACAGATGCACACACAGTGGTTTGAATGTCTGTGTTGCATCTCTGACTCATCTGTGCAGATGGAGACGAGTCCGTTGTGACTGAGCAGTTTCAGATTCATCATAAATTATATTTTTATGTACGTTTTCTATGACAGTAACTACCATTTTTAAAAAAAAAGGTTTAAAAGTGTGGTGTTTTTTTTGTCTATATAAATGAAATGTTCACCAAGGCTGCATTTATTTGATTAAACAGAGTAAAAACACTAATATTGTGAAATATTATTACAAATTAAAATAACTATTTTGTATTTGAATATATTTTAAAATGCAATTAATTCCTGGGATGCAAAGCTGAATTTTCAGCATCATTACTCCAGTCTTCAGTGTCACATGATCCTTCAGAAATCAGTCTGATAATTTGCAGATGATTTAATTATTGTTTAAATTAAATTACTTTAATTTTCTTAAACAAAAAAAAAATAAATAAAAAATGTAAATGATTAAATAACTGTTTAAAATATTTTTTTAATTCACTTAAATAGTTTAATTAACTGTTTATAGCTAAATTCAATAATTTATTTACATTTCTTTGTGTTTTGGGCAAGTACACATGGCCTAAGTGTGATCTGGAATAAATGCACATCGATCAAATGGGCTTTATTGACAAATTGACCCAATCATGATGATTCAAGACCCTGTTAATGACAACGAGTCAAAGATGCTGTAGACTGAGCTCAACATGTTGAATTCAGAACATTCCTCTAAACATCACCTGAGGAGAAGAGCTGAGGAAACCCTCTGACCTGAGTCAGTCTTTAAGAGATGAAATCAATGTCTGGAAGCGCCTCAGCCTGTCCAAACCCGTTTGAGGCGCAGGAGACCTTCTTAAGAAGGGCTGGGGGGCTGGAACGCACCCATAGGAATGCCAAGGAGTGGGGAGGCAGCTGTCTGTGGGTTTTGGCCCCGAATCAAACCTAGGCTTGGAATGAGCCATCTGATTGGACGAGAGAGAGTGTGATGCGCTCTGATTGGTGGAGAGGGTTACCCCGTGGGCACTTGCTATCATGTTTAGTCTGTTCCTGTAGTCTAGGGTATGATATCTGATCTTCAAAGAAATGTGCTGATGTTTTACAGTCTGCAATTAAAGTGTGTTTAACTAGCTGCGGTTTAATGAGCACTTGATATTAGCTCTGAACTCACAGCTTGATCCTAGACCTTAAACCTCTCAAACAAAGGTAAAACTCTAGTTAGATTGCATTATTTATGCTTACTCATAAATAAAAGGGGATGAAATATTGATTTTAGTTTGAAATGTTTAAATGAAAACATTCAATGTCATTTAAAGAGTAGTTTAAGTAACATAATACTGCTAATTAATTTCATAATATATAATTTCAATTAGAATTCAATTATTAAATAAATAAATTTTTTTTTTGATATTTGAGGATAAAAAGAGAAAAAAATTACTTCTCTGAAAAACTAAAGAATGGTTTTAATTTTTTTAAATATTTTAAATAATAGTATTTTGTTATAAATAAAATAAAAATAAAATAATTATAACAGTATTTAAATTAATTAAATGTAATTAATTGTATTTAATGATAATTAATTGAAATATTTATTTATGGAGAAGAAGAAAAACCGTATTACATGTTAATCATTTAATTTTAAAAGCCTAACTCTCACATTGGTGTGGTTCCTGTGCAGCACTTCACCGAGCTGCTGGATGATCTGTCCCAAGAGGCTTTGCTGGGTCAGTTGTTAAGTGACCCGTTCCTGTCCGGCCGTGGAGATGCTATGGACACGGAGGAGGATCTGACCCCTGCGTCTCCAGTGCCGCCACACATTCAAGCCGAGCACAGTTACTCGCTGTGCGGAGACTCGCGCCCACAGTCGCCCCTGTCCCATCTGCCCGGGGAGCCCGGCAGCGACGCCGGTAAGACTCGGCCAGAATCTGCTTCCAGTTTGTTAACACAAGTCAAAATCCGTCTCTAAATGCAATTTGATGTGTGTTCTAGGTGACACAGACAATGACGAGTGGCCCATGGAGCAGGAGGATAAAGGGCTGAAGATGGAGCCTCTGCTGCTGCCCACCCTGACCCTCACTCTGACCCCCGAGGGTCCCGCCTCTGAGCCTGTGACTGACGCCTTGCTGACCCCTCCGGCCGCTCCGGTCAGTCCGCTCGCTCACACACACACACACACACACACACACACACACACACACAGTCAGTGGGTTTTACTGAAGTGCTGGTGTCTGCTCGTATCTGCAGGTGAAGGAGGACCGCGAGAGTCTCATCCCTCAGATTAAACTGGAGCCACACGAGGTGGATCAGTTCTTAAACCTCTCACCCAAAGGTAAAACACTGGCTCTGACATTTTTGGGTTATTGCACAAAAAATAAAGATATCAGAGCGCATTAAGGATTACAGTAAATAACATAATTTATCATAAACAGCTCATGCACTTGATTCATCCTGAATGGGTTTATTTTTCAATAATGACCCGACTGTACATTATTACACACAAAATAAATAAATGTGCTTAAATGATTTTTTTTTAATAAATAATAAAATATTTTTTTTATATTTTTCTCTAAATATTTTAATTTAAATCATTTAATAATTCTTTTTTTTTTTTTGAAAATAAAACGATTTTATGCATTACATTACTTTTGTGTTTAATTTAATGCAATTTTAATTTTTAATAATTTCATTGAATAATATAATTAAGTAATTGAAACAGTACTTAAGAAGAAAATGACTTATTACACACACACAAAAAAAACTTTTAGTTTTCTAACATTTAATTAGATTTTTTTTTTTTTAGGTACATGTGTAAAAAGTATTTTTCATCTTAACTAAATTATTTAAATTAATAACATAATGTTTAAATTATTTAAATTCTATTTCAATTAAAATTACTTTTTAAACTAAATCAATATTTCATGTCTATTTTAATTTAAGCTATTTAATTATTCAAAACAGTAATTTAATAATCAAATAATTTCATGAACTAAATAATTTACTTTAGAAAAGAAAACTAATAAATACTAATTAATGTACTTGGCAGAAAAAGATTAAGGGATATAAATATTGAATTTTAAATAATTACTTTTTAATAAATAAAATATAATTTTATTGAAATTAAGAAATAATAATATTAATATTTAAAGAAAGACTACATAATTACCAAAAAAGGGTGATTAAACATCTAAAAATATTTATTTTTAGCTTTTATTACTATTTGAGAAGATAGATAGTTCAGAGTAATAGAAGAGATATGAAAGTCACACAGCTATGTAGAAAAGAAATCTGATTTGAAGCATCAGAATTGATGTGTGATGTTCTTGATCAGGCCTGGAGTCTCTGCAGATGCCTCCCACTCCTCCCAGCTCTCACGGCAGCGACTCGGAGGGCAGTCAGAGTCCCGTTCACCCCTGTGCCCCCGCCAGCCCCACACAGACCCCCGCTGTCCTCAAGGTGGCGCCGAGAGCCCCGTCTTCCCTCTCCAGCTCTCCTCTGCTGACCGCACCTCATGTGAGTACAGAGGCATGTTGTTCACTTCACTAACAGATGTGTTGCGCTTTCTTAACCTCCTCTGGTCTGATCTGGCAGAAACTGCAGGGCTCCGGGCCTCTCCTGCTGACGGAGGAGGAGAAGCGCACGCTCATCGCTGAGGGATATCCCGTGCCCACCAAGCTGCCCCTGTCCAAAGCTGAGGAGAAAGCACTGAAGAAGATCCGCAGAAAGATCAAGAACAAGGTCAGTCTCGTAAAGCTGTAAAACACTGATGCACTCTTCAAATCTGAGTGCTAAGATTCATATCAAACTTAATATCATGACTTCCAGATTTCAGCACAAGAGAGCCGCAGGAAAAAGAAAGAGTACATGGATGCTTTGGAGAAGAAGTAAGTCTGATAAATATTCATCAGATTTAATTAGCATACATAAATGTGACATTTATGAAAAATAAATAAGCTTTTTCCACTCGAGTTCTCAGAGGTGTTGAAAATTTAAAGATCAAGTTATTCAAGCGTAAAAGACTTACTGATGCTTAAAAGTATGTTTATTATTGTGAATATTTCATAGCTGCACTTTTTTTTATCTTCATTAAAATATAGTTACTTGCTCCACTTCTGAAACCTTTCCAGGTTTTTTTTTTACATTAAATATTATTTTTTACCTAGAATTAAGTCAAATTATCAAAGAAAATACACATATACCGGTACATACATACATACACACACACACACACACACATATGTGCGTATGTATGCATGTAATTTATTTATTTCTAAATATTCTTAAAATATAATTAAAATATTAAAATATTAAAATATTAAATATTATTATTATTATTATTATTATTATTATTTATTATTATTATTATTATAGTATTTAAAATTAAAATTAGGTAATTTTTTAATAAATGTATGTGTGTGTATATATATATATATATATATATATATATATATATATATAAGTAAAATGGGTTGCAAATCAAGTTTCAAATTCATGTTGCAGAAATTTATAAATGAAATATTTTCAGTAGCTACATGAAAACTTTAGGGGTTAAAAGCATGTGAAATTATAATAATGATATATAATTAATGTATGTATAATAATTACTATTAAATAACTTTATTCTCATAATTATTTTTCATTTAGAAATAAGTGACATCATGAAAGTAAAATGGGTTGCAAATCCAGCTTCATGTTAAATAAATGTGCAATATTTGTAATATCTGTATGTGACATTGCAAGTGCCTCTCCATCCACAGGGTGGAGACCTGCTCCAGCGAGAACAGTGAGTTACGCAGGAAAGTCGAAACACTGGAGTGCACCAACAAGTAAGAGCCTCGACCCTTCTTTCCAGTACACTCTTCAGCCATCATTCGCTCATGTTTGGATCTCACACCTTCTGTTGCAGGCTGAGTTGTAATTTTCAGTCATGAATGATAGATGCTCTGTAAACAGTGCTGTATTGATTGTGTGGCAGGTCTCTGCTGCAGCAGCTGCACTCGCTGCAGGCGGCGGTGGCAGGAAAGGTCCCGCGGTCCTGCAGGGTGACGGGCACCCAGACCTCCACATGCCTCATGGTGAGCTCTCTCTGTGTGTGTGTGTGTGTGAGAGAGAGAATGAGCACTAACAGAAGCACTGCTGTATCTATGCAGGTGGTGGTTCTGTGTTTTTCCGTGTTCTTGGGGAGTTTCTACCAAAGCCTGAGCCCCTGTTCCTCCATCACCAAAACAGAGCTGAGCAGAGAGATCTCCATACAGGACTCATACACCACTACAGGTAAGCATGCTGGGATAGCAGTGCAAAAATATACAGAGACGCACAACTTCTAATTAGATATGATATGCATGTATGCATTTGCTATGTAATTATACATTTGTATATATTAAAATATATATTTTAAAATAATATAAGTATCTAAATAATATATCTTATGTGTGTGCATATATATAAATTGTTTATTTGCATTATATTCATATATATTTGTAAACTTTAAAAATTATTTAATTATCCATTTAAAATTTAATTCATATTTGTCTTTAAACATGCCATTTGTCTTTATATGTAAGGTTTGTATGTGTGTGTAAACACATGTAAAATATACATTTTGTATATATATTTGCATATAATATAAGTAAATAATTATTAGTTTTACATGTATTTTTTTTTATTTGTATTATAGTAGTATTACATGCAAAGTATTAATAAGTATTATAACACATCACCATTTTTCCCAGTAAATATGTTTCTAAAAGTACTGTACTTTTTTCCCTGTGTCATTGCATTTTATTACACAGAACTTAATTTCTGAACTTGTTTGTTTTGTTTTCTTCGTGTGTATGGATTCATTGCGTTGTTACAGACGTCTGGTGAAAATTTCATGCCAACAGCATTTTTAGAAACATTTTATTTCTGGGAAAAATGGTGACATATTCAATACTTATTTTACCCGCTGTATTTTCTAGTTACTGGTTTAATAAATGTTCCTGTTGCATGATATAATAATCTGTAACACATCTTCATCAGTTGTGTGAGGATGTTTATGTTGATTGAAGTGTGGATGTAGTATTAATGCAGAGCTACTAGAGCGTTTTCACTCGTGTCTGTTGCAGTCCCTGCTGTATTTTGCTCATTATTCTCTGTCTCTTGATGACTAATAAATGGAGGAACGGCTGGATTTGGATCCATATTAGTGGTCTGCGCCTCACTCTTGAGCTGCTGAGAGTCGTTATCAGTGCTGGAGTGGGCCAGTAATTATCATGCCTTTAAAAGCAGAGCGAACGCTTAATCATCGCTGATCTCTGATCCGCCCGCATCACGTTTCTCCCACGCGCGCCATTCAGTTAATGCACCGCTTCAACAAAACACTACTGAACTAATAAAAGAGCTGTTTACACCTGATATTAATATCCATCTCATGTGATACCGTCACAAATGCTCAGCCGAGACATCTGCTCGTATCAGCAAGAAAGAAAACGGTTGACCTGCCGGCCTTTTAGGGTATAAATTATAATTAATTATTAAAATATTAGATATTGAAAAAGTCCTACAATTATTATGATCAGTAAAATTAAAAGATAAGTATATAAGTGAATGAAATTTTTTTAAGTTAAATATATACTTTATCTAATATATCTAAAATATCTGAAGAATTATTTTTATTAAATACATTATTATTTATTTTACAATTTGTTTTTACTACATTTTACATTCAGATGTTTAAATATAAATAAAAAAAGATACTTTAATATAACTTATACATTTATTAATAAACACACACACACACATACAATTACTTATTAATGACATATATTATAAGATATATAAAATATCTAAATTATGAGTGTGTGTATATGATCTAGTATGTGATTGTGTATGGTGATTTATGTAATGTTATTTATTTATTTACATTAGATAAATATTTTACACAACACACAATAAATATAGTTTGTATATAATATCTTATAATAAATACAATAGTAAATATATAGATTTTTACCATTTGCATCTGTTTAATGAAAAAAAAACAGTAAGGAAAGTCCTTCAGCGTGATGTTTGTTCATTTCTCCAGTGAGGTCCCGGAACCTGTTGTCCATTCCAGAGCACGGGGGTCTGGACGAGCCTTATCCCGTCGGGCTGGGAGGAGATTATCCCGATTGGGACCGTCAGGCCGATGTAATGGCAGCTTGGCGTTTAGAACAGCAGCACAAACAGGAGCAGGCGGAGCTTCGTGAAGCAGAGCCCCGCCCACTTATTAAAAACACCAATGAAACACAAGGACAGAAGGCCATTTTAATAGACCTGCACACACACAGGTAACGACCGTCCTTCTGTGGCTGCTTCGATTTAAAGATTGGTTTGATAACACATGGATTCTGAACCCTGGGTTTTGTTTTGGCAGGTCAGATCAGTGGTCAAACGAGACGGCTAAAGTCTTACAGCTGGAGAGGACCTGAGATCCCTGCAGCGGCGGGCCATAGGCCTCATATTTATAGTACTGATTTACTTAGATATCCTTTTTTTTTTTTTTATAAACACAAAAACTCAAAAATGTATTTTTATTCCATTCCAGCAGTATATCAAATTTTGCTACTCATGTACACTGTTATCTTTTTTTATGTTTTGAATTTGTGTTTTAATATTCTTTCTTTTCCCTTTTTCGCCTATTTGCCCCATGCTACTGAGATTTTGTAGTAATATATTGCATTTGCATCTGTTTCCATTTTCACATGACAACGATGTAGCATGTCAATCAAAATACAGTTCCAAAGATTAAAAAAAAAATAGTGCAAAGATTAAAACTGTATTACGATTATAGACTAAAAGCTCTGTTTGCAGTTTGAAGATGGCGAATTTCCAAAGCATTTGTCTGAATATGTAAATATTTGCAGTATCCTGTATTGTAAGTGAGATGGGAGAGATATGAATTGATGTGATTGATATCAGTGAAGATGTGGGACAATATGGGCTTGACATGAAAAGGACGGATGCTCTCTGTCCCTGAAGTCCCTCGTATGACGTTGCCCTCTTTATTAAGGACAGATGGCCCTTTTTGTCCTCATCTGGCCACCATCCAACCCCCGTCTGCACTCTTGAGGGAGTAAAAGACGCTCGGTGACAAGTCTAGCGATATGAACAGTTGTGACGACCCGAGTCCCGAGCGATCTGCGACTCACTTGCACTGCGTCCTTGTAGAATTGATCTGTTATTTATTATTTTTTAGCATGCCTGCCATCCTTTTATCCTGGAAGCAAGAGCATTTTTGAAGGAGATGGTTTTGTCGTGATGTGATGCATTCAGATGCAAACATTTGTCACGCAACATCCATGTCGGAAATGGTGTGCGTTTCTTATGGATTTGGCATAACGTCTTAACTATATTACACTTTCATTGCATCACAATGCAATCTCTGGCTCTTCCTGAAATCACTGTGCATTATGTCCTGTTTTTTCTGTGAGCAAATAAATATTTTCCTTAGTAAAAGCATTATAAATCAGACGTCTGAGTCGTTGTTTTGCTGTGTATCCATTTTTGTATCCATGACAAAATTAGCATGATTTAAATTTGTTTGTTTTACTAGGATGTAAAGTTATGTTTTATGTCATCTAGTTGCTTGACTATTAATTATTTTCATTACGACTGGATCTGCATTGTAATTTTCCTGCCTCTCAGGAGGTTTTATGCAAAACATAAAAGAGGTGTTTTCTCCACATCAGAGAGCTCAGATGATGCACCTCAGACATTAAATCACATTAGCCAAATTGTGTTAGAAGAAAAATGCATGTAGTCTCTAGACTTTCATGACTTCTTGGAAAAATGATATGTTAACCCTTGGTTAAATGTACTGTTGTGAACATTTGAGGTGATTCTTTAATTGTGACAATATATCTAGGATATTTTGGAAAAAGGCGTTTGTTCTAGTTTGATAAAAGATTAAATGTGCTATTTTTTATTATTTTCCTCATTTTTAAAAGGACGTGCTAGGATGTCCTCTGAAAAAAGAGTAATATACTTAAATTTTTTATACATTTTAAGTTAATTTATTGCTCACCCAAATGTTTCTCTAACAAGTGGAAAAAATATTTTTTTTCTGCTCTCAATTGTCAACAATTGCCATTATCAGTATCAAAATGCACATAAATTGCACATACAATTTTATTTTATTTTTATAATTTTTTTGTTATAATTTTTTAGATATTTTTACAAAAATAATCCCATACCATAGTTTTTTGTTGTTGTTTTGCAGGATTAGAATAAGCAGTGAACACGAGTAAAAAGTGAAACATAAAGAAAGGCACTGAACTAACAAATATATGATTTAATGTAATCATATTATATTAACATTGACATCCATGGCTTTTCTGACAAATCAAATACTGGGGGTGTGGCCAAATGATATCAATAATATTAGCTCTTCTGTCGTAACGAAAGGTATGGGGGCGTGGTCAATATGTTAACCCTGCACAATCTGGCAGTTTTTAATAAAGGAAATATACAAGCGCCGTAAATCTAAAGAATTATTAACTAGAATGTTTATTATCTAAACAAAAAAAATTGTCTATTTATTTATTTTTTCCGCTGTGTCTCAGGAGGTCCCTGACCGAACAAAGGGTTTTTTATTATAAGAGTCAGGTCCGGTTTAAACGCTCGCGTCAACACGCTTCTTCTGCGTCGCGTCTGGCTCGCGCTCTCTCCGAGGAGACGCTTCAATCGCGGACACGTCAGAGATCACCACGCATTTAGCGTGTCCAGTCAGAGCCCCCTCTGCCCTACTTTCATTCCCGATGCTGAAGGAGGATGAGGAGGCAAATCCCAGAATGTGCTCGCAGATGGATGCAGCTGTTGTTGTAGTTCTGCGGATCGTGCGTGCGCGCAACGTGAGTGAATCGTGAATATATAGATAGATAGATAGATAGATAGATAGATATTATTAATCCCATGAGGGACATCGGAGGACGGGGTTGGAAGGACTTTTAAGCTCCAGAGGAGAGAAGGGGGTCCACTCAGTGCCGACCGGAGCATGATGGACCCCCTGGCCGACATTCGCGCGTCTCATGCGGAGCGCAGCAGCAGAGGAGCCGCCGGTGGAGAACCAGCGGACGAGCGGAAGCGCGGCTGCGGGAGAGACGCTGCGTTGGGCGGCAGCGACAGTCTGAGCAGCTTCGCAGACATGGAGGACTCGCTGGACGAGAAACTCAAAGGTCTGGCGTTCAAGAAACAGATCTCGTACAGGTAAGAAAAAAAATGCGTCTGTGTTTCACACTGCGTTTATTTCTCCACCGTATGGAGCGGTGAAACGTGTCAGATGGTTTGTTTTTTGTGCATTACTAAACAATGCGAACCCCATTTGTTGTGCAAATCAACACACACCCACCTAAATAATCCACATTGTCCCAGGATATCCTGTGAAAGGAGATTTCGTTTATTTTCAAGCGAACAGCAATGACATTAGGGCTAGTATTGTTAAATGTATCGCATTATGTGAAAAAAAACCCTTCATCTCTTTATGTTGTCGTTTGGCCTGCTATTGATTTGCAAGCACGATTCAGCTGTGTTTTCCTCTTGCACATGAAACCCTTGGGCAATCAGACAGGCACTTGTATTGAATTGTTTAATTGACATTTGACCAATTATTATGACACGAACAGAGCGATGCATGGCTGTATAATAATGAATTAGACTTCATCTGCTGTAGAGAGACCTATTCCCACATGTCAGGGTCATAAACGACACGCTTTGACACATTAAAGGTCATTTCAGCACTACAGTAATGATACACAGTATTCTCAATAATCTCTGGTGCACCCATATAAACTAAAGCCATTGATGAGTTTGTTTGTGCAATGGGGCTCAACCTTAAAATTGTCCTGGACATGTTGAAAACATCTGAAGCTTGCTTTTTTGGATGCATTGATCCTGTCGTCCATTCCTGATCATGTAAGAATTGAGCCATACAGACCACACTGGTTTCATGCGGTCTCTTGAGAAAACTTGCTACTGTTCATCTCTTCTCAGAGACCCCCAATTTGACCTCTCCCTCCCCCGTTTTCCACCTGTCCTCGGAGGAGGGTCACTACCACCCTTACTGCTCCATCAGCGTCTAAAGGTCAATCCTCCTCCGAGCAGATCAATCCTCCGCTCACAATTAAGGCCAGTCTCTGAAGAAATGATCAAAGGCGTCCTCTCTTTCAAAGGAGCGATCTATATCCATCTCCAATTCAGATAAGACGTCAATAAGTCTCGTGAAACAAACAGACACAAGACAGCATGGCCTAAAATGCAAAGCATCTTAGATAAAAGTTTGGCTTTTAAAGCAAAGCTTCTAAATATGGAAGCTTTCAAGTTTGCCAAAGACAAAAACAGGCACTGTTCCAAAATCTAGTGAGCTGCCTTGGGGTTTACTGTCTGCATAGGCAGCATCTTAACTGTAATGACACCTTATAAGTGATTGATGCAGATTGAGCGCTCTGTATAACTAGCATTCTTCAAATGAAATGTACAGTATTTACATGATACTCAAATACTACAACATATATGCACCCATCCACAAATATTGGGTAAAATAGTGTGTATATATATGTGTGTGTGTGCGTGCGTGCATGTGTGTGTATATTAAGATTATATATAAAATATTTGTAATTTTTTTCAAAATATATACTGTGTGTGTATTTGTATTTACATATATATTAGTATATGGAATTGTATTATATTATATATTGAATATATAATATATTAATATAATATTTAATTTAATTGTATGAGTTTAATATAAACAGTATAAATATTTTAACATAAATATATTTAAATATAAATAATAGCATTCCTTACATGAAATTAAATGCAAAGAAAAAGTACATTTACAGTTGATTTCAGTGTGATTTTTATAAATCACATGTACATAAAAATATATAGAATCTATAAATTGTATTATTTTTACATATATTAAGAATTTAATGATTTTTTGGCAACATATTTGTAGCATGTTTATCATCTCATTTCTCTCCATTATCTTTTTCACTGAGCTTGTCGTTTAACATAGTTCTGTTCCAAAAATCTTTAACATAGATCTTATAATGCAGCACAGTCAGCATAGTAATCATGCTGCTACATTTTGAAACAGGCTTCTTTTCAGAAACGTATCTGATGTCCTAAAATGCTGCCTAGGTAGGCAGTTCACTAGGTTTTGGAACAGAGCCAGCATGTTTTTCTTCATACTCTCCTGAAATATAGCCCTCATATCAGTTTTTTGTTATCTAGTGAATCATGTTGGGCTTATAAAGAGGCTCTTGTGTCCGCTCTCTCCCTCTCCAGGATGCTCTAGGAGTGCGGCAGCAGACAGTGGAACAAAAAAGAACTCATGCATTTTTAAGTGTCCCGATCACAGCCTCGATTGTAGATTTATACATGCTTGACACATTTTCACTCTGCCAGGCTGTTGAAAAGTTAAACATGCATATTTATCACGGTCTGCTCAGTATCAGAGCCGGCCTGCAAAAAACTGGTTGTGTTTGCTGAGCTTCTGCCAATGGTGGACTCCATTGACAATGCTAAATGGATCGACCAATCATGATCAAGTGTTTTGAGGAGTCATCTTACATCTGAAATGTAATGAAAAAGTATATCCATTAAGGGAAATAATGTGTTTTTACTTGGATTTGAATAACTGGTTTATATGGTGGGTGGATGGAGGGGGCGGGGCTGTAAAGTGTGAGGGATTGGTGATGTCATCAGAACAGGAAATTTGTTTTAGAAGCGGAACAAATCACATTTTGATGAAGTATTAAAAAAAAAAGTCATAATAACATGCAATCATGTGTAATTAGACTAGGGCCAGTTTGTTCATATATTTTGAATCCAGAACATTCAGTCATCACAACTAGGAAGCATATTACAAGCCAGGAAGTGATGCGTTGTGCCACCAGTGGTGCTGCAGAATTGATGGGAATGGGTTTAATATTTGATTGCATACAAGTGTTGTGTTTTATCGGTGCAACTTTAATAAGGGCTCTAATGCATTTAGTCATCTGTCAAGTTGTGCCAGTCCTCCTCCCGTTTGGCACTTTGCTTCGTGCGTTTGGCTGAAGACCGTAGATGCTGCGCCCAATTAGAACGTACCCTTCACAGTCAGTTTAGCACGCTCTGTTATTTTTTATAATTCTAATTTCTAGCTGGCATTGATTCAGGATGTGAAATGGCTGCCACACCTTTTGGAAATGTGGTTGATGCCCAAGAGAAACTGTGTGTAAATACTGCATGTGTGCTGAAATCAAGAACGAGGTGTTTGTGTAGTCGTTCCATCTGGGACAAAATGTGCACATACCTTTTTTGGACCCGTGATTGCCCTTTTGTAAGTTGTGCCTCATTGGCCAGAGTCCAGCTGATGGGTTTAATCACGCAAAGGTATGTGTATGTCCCTAAAACAGTGTCTCATTTCCTGCAAAATGTAAAACCCGGGAGCACTCCTGATGGCTGACGTGAATAAGGATTTTACATAAATGGTCATAATCTCTCCTGAAGTTGGCTGTGCGTAAAGCGGACGGCTTAACTCTGATAAAGCAGGTCTTTTTGCTTTTTTTTCGCTGTGGCGGGGGGAAATTGGACTTTTGAAGCTTTTCCTTATTAGGTATATGAGTTTAAGAGGCTTTTCCTCGGCTGTTCTGTTTGGTGAAACATCCGGCTGATCCGAGCTGCACCTTATCAGGGTTCAAAGCAGAAATTTAGTCCCAGGCTTTTGTTTTGTAGTAGGCCCGAACTGCATTTCCACTGATTTATGAGCCAAATGATGGCTTGGGTGATATTTTATGCCCATAAATGAATGTCGTACATGTTTAGTTTGTTTGTTTGAGGACGTTGTATCATGCACTTTCCATTCATTTTCTTACAAGTGGTCTGTCTCCTGTCGTTCCTCTGCGTGACTCAGTCCTGCACCTGAAGTCCTGGCAGAGGAGCACCTGCAGACAGCCACCACACTGGAGGTGTGAGAGACTTCATCTCCCCTCCATCTCTTCATCCGTTCTCCTCCACTTCAGCGGGAGTTAACACTGTCTCAGCGATCTAATTCTCTCTGACACTGATGGCTCAAACAGGCTCGATGGTGTTTTATAAAACATGCTATGGCAGCTGCATTCAGTGTTTTGGTGGAGCATCAAATGAGAACGAAATGTGGTTTTAGCTGTTGTAAGTGTGATTTTGTTGTATGGACAGGCTTTGGTTTGTTGCATCTCTTACCCATTGTGTTAGTAATTGTTTCTTAGGGTGTATTCACACCAGGAAAGTCTAATCCGGATTTTTAAAAAAAAAAATTTTTTTGGTGTGAATGTTAAAGCATCTAGATGCAACAAATGAATGCTACTGAATTAAGAAGCAAAAAAAGTTATTGTATTTAAATGCGTAAAATGTTATTGAATTTAGACTCAATAACAATGTTATTGCATTTAGATGCAATGAAAAATGTTATTGCATATATATGCAAAAATAAATAAATGTTGCATTTAGACGCCAATATGCTATTTCACTTAGATGGCAAAAATGTTATTGCATTTATATGTGCAAACTACCATCTCATTGCCATGAATCAAATTAATTGTGTGCAGTATCATAAGTGATATAAGAATATATGGTTCGGTTGAATTAATTTAAATTTAATTAGTTTTAAAATGGATGAAGGACAGAAATTGCAAGTGGACAGGTCTGTAATTAAGAACAGAAATCTCCAAAAAAAAAATTAAATTTTTGTGTTGATTTTAGGGGAAACTCCAGACCTCAGTGTAATGAATGTAAACATGGTGAATGTGTTATATGCGTACTACATATATACAGGCTGCACTGGGATTACTGGGTGGCTTCTTTAGCCGATGATGTGACAGGACTGAGTCTTATTCATGATCTGAATCCTGACACTGAGTAATTTAACTGATTGCCGGGGCAGTAATGTTGGTGGGTAATCCTACCTACTGGACCATTTTTATTCATTCATGTTAATGGCATATTAGAGGATTTCATCCTCTTGTGCTTGCTACTGTTAGTTACCCCAGGTGCATGGAAATGTCCACTGGGTGCTTGCCAACATGGTTTGCTCTTTTTGATATAAAGTAGGTGGTCTGTCCAAATTGTACATTAAAATATGAATAATTTTACATCATGGGTAAGAAATAAATTTTTTTATTCAGGAAGGACACATTAAAGATCTGAAATGTATCTTGTATTTCTCAGGTTGGATGAGGTTGTAAATACATGCAGCTCATTTGCATTTGCTCTATGCATGCATAATCTTTTCAGTACAATTCTCTGGATCTGTCTCTCTCCTGGTCTCTTTCTCTGTGTAATGTGCTCACTAATTATAGTTCGCCTCTTGTCTCTCTCCAGCTGTGGTCTGAGAGGTTGTGTGTGTGTGTGTGTGTGTGTGTGTGTGTGTGTGTGTGTGTGTGTGTGTGGATGGGTTCAGACCTTTACACACTGATAGCACAGGGTTACAGCAACCCGGGCCTCATTTAGCAAATGATTAATTCAATTAGGCAGCCAGGACCTCAGGTGGAAAAGGAAAAACCTCTGAGGCCCCTAACATCTCCGAAGCCCTGCGAGAGGCAGAACGGAGGAGATCGGGTCCTGCTTTTACCACACTAATGGAGGATTCAGGGTCCTGACACACATTAGCATTGCATTCAGACCGCTGTTTTCAACACACAACACAACATTTACCTGATCATTACCAGGAGAGCCATCTGCCAGCAAGCGTCACTCTGTGTTCAGAGGCTTTTCGGGACACGCAGGGATTGAGTGGAGCATTTGAGCAGCACAGGTCACAGATAACAACTGCATACTCATTGAGCTGCAAGTCATGAATGGCTTTATTCGACATGAACGGTAGATGTTTATTAACATTGCTAGAGGTTTAAGATGTCAAGGGTTAATTTTCAGTTCAAAACTTGTGATGTTATATATCAATCCAGTCACAGAGTAGAGATAAATAGCTCATAACTGACTAGTTGATTGAGTTTTTCTAGATTATTTAGATTTTTTTCCTTGTTTTTAGGTTTAGCACTAGTTCTAGGTTTATCAGTAGTTTTTTATTTATTATTCTGAGCTTAAGCTCTGAGACACTTTACATGATAAAAACCCTCTCGGAAATGTTGCATCTTTGAATTCAAGTTAAAATTGTAAAATTCAAAATTAAACCACCTTTCTTTACTTTTTAATACATTTTTATGTCTTTTGAGATTTTTATCTTTCTTTCATGTCATAGGTGTTTATTTACATTTCATCTGACTTAGGGTGTCAAGGGTTAATTTTCAATTTAAAAGTTGTGGTTTTGGACATAGTCACAGAATAGAGATTAGAGATGGATCAGGAGAGTTGATTAAGTGTCGATTGAGTTTTTTTGGGGGACAGTGTTTTTAATGTGTGTGTGTGTGTGTGTGTTGCAATTTTAGGATTTTAGGCTGTCAAGTTAACCCCATAGGAAAAAAAAAAAGCTTTATATAGCTTCAAGAATTAAATTTTTTAGATTAACTACCACTAAACTTCGTAGCGGTCTGCCAGAGTCCACCTCAGCCCTGAGCTTTGCTCTTGATGGAGGGGCTATTTTGAGCAGATGGAAGGGTCAGATAGTGCTTCCGATGCCTCCCCCGCACCCTGCACCGAACGCCGAGGTTAATCATGGAGGTGTCAGCAGCCAGAGGAGGAGAACAGAGAGAAGAAAGAGCGAGAGGAGGTTCATGTACAGGCAGGAGTGGGATCCATCCCTCCCACATATCTCCCAATAATGCTCTTAATCTCACACACACACACTCACACAAAAGCATCACCGTCACAGTTCTGTGTAATTATACAGTTCGATCCCACACGCTCCCACTCACGGAGCCCCGGAGAGCGCACGACGCCGAACTGTCAGGATAACATACATCTATAACGTGAGAGAACATTGCAAGCAGTGCAGAGCATTCAAACTCCTCCACCAGCAACACGTCATATGTGCATTCTGTATTGCGACAGGGTAATATATTGAAAAGCATGTTTTTGAGCTAGATTTTTGACTATTTTAGTTCTTGCATTAAACATTTATGAATCAAATTAGATACAGTGACTTTTCAGTTGCAATAATAGCTATTTCAGAGCAAATTCATAATTATCATTTATATTTTTGCGTTTAGTTGATGCTTTTATCCAGAGCGATTTGCATTGCATTCATATGCTCATGGATTTTCAGGGAATTTAACCCATGACCTTGTCTTGCTAGAATCAATTACTGTTTAAATGACAGAAATGCAAAGCTACTGTATATATTGGATATCATCAAAGTATTACATTTTTTTTTGTAACTGTTGTAGGTGGTGTTGTTGTTGCTAAACTCCTAGGGACCAACCTAACTTGGTTTCCTGTCATTGTTGTTGGCCAAAAGGCAGACTGTGTGTGTGTGTGTGTTTGTCAGGTCACAGACAGTCAAGGGAAGGACACAGAAACTGCAGGGGGTCTGGACCTCTCCCTCAAAACACCGGGAAATGTGTCACAGCTGTTTCTGTAGCACTGCAAAGCAATTGAAAGAACACATTTTACATGCAAGAGCAAACTGTGCACATAACGCCGCATTATTGTATCTTGTATTGCATGTCAGCACAGGAGAATTCACTGTTATTTACAGCGTTAATAAAGTTGTGCTGTCCGTACGGTTTACCCGGAAGGATTTACTTTGATGTAAGATGTTATGCTTTAAAAGATAATGAATCCATTTATCAGCAGAACCTCTTTGTGTTTAGCACGAGCATCGCTAAAGCTATTAACCATAAGAATTAGACATTTGGTACACTGTTTATGCCGCAGACACGGATGATACCTCAAGTTGTGCTGTTTATTGAATGCTCTGTAACTTTTATAACTTATCAGATGATATTTGAGCTAAAATGTCCCATAGAATTACATTGGAGGGGAGAACCAAGCCAGAATCTAGAGAACAGACTTGTGGGTGAGCCAGTAAGCATCCACCCAGAACACCCCAGCAACTGTAAAACAACAAGATAAAACCACTCAGAACAACATAGAAACTCCATAAATAAAACTTGACGCTGTAACAACCGCATAGCCCTGTGATAAAACCCTCTCAAAACACACTCAAAACTCAAAACTCAAACTCAAAACCCTCTCAAATCCACCCAGAAACAATTTTGCCATTCAACTTGGTACCAGAACATTCAGACACTAAAGCATAGTGTCACTGAGTTTTGCTTAATCAAGCACTACTTAAAGGGGTCGTGAACTGAGTAACCAAAATATACATATAAGAGGTCATTGTACTATTAAAAACATACCGTGAGTTTCAGAACTCAAAACTTTCTTGTTGGTCTAAAAACAGCTTCTATTGAAGCCAGTCTGCCAAAATAACAGCTTGTGAAATGTGCCCCTCTATGATGTCATAGTGTGACTAAACACCGCCTCCGCAGAAAAGATCAGGCCTGCTTTTACATCACTGCTGGTTTGGCCCCGCCCACTGATTCACACATACAGTGTCATAGGCCACGCTTATTAGAACAAAGCGCTTAGATGAGGGGATTAATAACAGGACAGAAATAAGCATTTTTTTATGTAAAAATCTTGATAACATAAGTGGACCTCGGATAACAGAAAAATGTACAAAAATCTAGTTTTAGATTTTTACTTTTATATCTCCAGTCAACTGAGTGACCAGATTGCTTTGGTTCCTCTTCTTCTTTTTTTTAAGAAATCACCTTTTTCTTTTGTTTTCTTGAGTCTTACAGTGAGCTGAAGGAATGTAAAATGTGTGGCAAGAAGCTGGTGTCGCTACGCATGAAGATCTTTAACAGGAGAAAGTGTCAGAACGCAGGAGAGGCTGAAGTGAACAGAGCGAGAGGCGATTACCCAGGAGCACTTGGATCCGTGTGAACGGCTCTTGCCAAAGCCAGACCGCCCACGGTCCCTGGACCCGCTGCTCTGCAAAAAAAAAAAAAAAAACGCTCTCTTAATCAGTATTTTTGTCTTGTTTTCCTGACGAAATATCCAAACGCTCTTAAAAATACTTGAGAAGCAAAATTGCATAAGATAATCAGACGAGTAGGAGAGGGATGAATGTAGGACAAAGGGATGGAGGGGAGAGTGTGGTGAAGGACGAGGTGCATGTGGCCCACAGCAGCTGAAGTTTGACCCTGACGGAGAAAGAACGGGAGAAGGATACGGAAAGAAAGGGAGACAAAGATGGAGTGAGAGTTAAGGAGGAAGGTGAGAGCGCTGTAGACCTGAGGTGATCTTGAGAAAGATAAAGGGGAAACTGTTCTTTGAAAACATGCCCTATGTATTTAGTAGAAGAAGAAAACTGAGAGACTTGATTGAGGAACAGATTGTCACATCGCCATGAGGAAAGGACACACACGATGGAAGGCAGAGCAGAGAGAGGACGGACAGAACGACATGTGAGGGATGACAGTCATTAGTGGACTGTGGAGGGAAAGTGTGTGTCGCAGCGTGAGGCTGGGTGGTGATGGATATAAATATCTGAGCGCTGTTGTTTGGGGAGTTCAAGCGGGAAAAGCCCAGGCTTCCTGTCTGACCGCTATACCAGCAGGATGGGAGTTCTGTTGCACACTTATACGTTTTGCAGTGCTTTTATTGAAATGCTATAAATGAATATGGTACTACACAATGAATGCATTCACAAACTAATGTATTTAAAGATTTAAAATGCTAGAAAGCTACTCCTTCCCAGATTGGTCTAACTGCTTGACAAATACTGTACAAACGCCTTCTGCCAGTGATCAGTTAGTCCGGATTTGAATCATGCATTTAAGGTGCTGTTATCAGAAGGCGCTAAGTTAATTTAGCTCAAATAATAGCGAATCGCTAAAGATGCGATGAACATTTATCAGTCAGTGAATCAGGCTTGCTGAGCTTTTCCATCATCAGCTCAAACGCAGATGTTATCCGTGTTTTCAAGAGCGAAGGCGACATCCCGAGAAGCATGGCAGTAAAGTTTGTTCTGTATGTGTGAAAATATTGTGTGAAGTACCCAGTGCAGAATTCAGTAGGATTATGAAACCGTGTCAGTGGAGAGCTTGAGAGAAAACTGAGACATTCAAGGTATCTATTCTTTGTTAGTAAATAAACTAATGTGGAAAAAACAAGAGTTTGTTTTCTCACTTTTGGTCTACCGGGCCAATGTGTCCATAGTTGAAGAAACACCCATTTATAACTGGATCTGGCCACGGATATGTCCACCTACCTCTTAGTTCTTCCTCATGATCCGGTCACAAGTGTGATGTATGTGCTGAGTTTGCGTATGTGTGTGTTTGTGTAGCTTTCCTGCCATTGTCAGTGGGTGTTTGTCAGGCTGCAGTGACAGAGCTCATGGGCAAATGAGAGAAATGTGTCTCCATCCACCACACAGATGAACACATAGTCACAACAACAACATCACGGACACACATGTGCAAAAAGGGAACTGGAGGGAATTCAGCCTCGACACATTTAATCCTAGTGACTAATACTGTGACACATTTTTTCAGGAAACATTAGTGCAATAGTTTAGAAACTGCATCCTTGCCTTGGGACAGGGTAAACAGCCAAAGCATTCCTAGTAGCTTGCAGGGTCTGAAAATGTTTATCTCTCTTCTGAGTTTACACTGAAATCAGTGCTTTGTTTTCTCTGAGAAGATGTTGAGGTTGTTGGGAACCTTTAGGGGTCACCAGATTGAAAAAGTTTGGGAAACTGTGAATTAGTAGATGCTTTTGTGCAAAGTGACACACTGTTTCAAGCACAATGGTGATGATTTGTTTCTTGTTGGGTTCAATCTGTAACCTTATGGATACTATTTTCCACTTAGTGGGACGCTTGTTTGCAGTAACCAGAGGGTTGTCTGTTTGAACCCACTAACAAGTTAGCCACAGTCCCTCTAGGGATATGTAATTTATGTCCCAAATCTGACACATATACATAAGAGGACTTGTGAGACGCCTGCTTGCTGTAATTCGATAAACAGATAACAAGACTATGCTAAAAATGAAGCGCTGATAATATGTTTTGTGATGTTCTTATCTAGAACACTCTGTATTGCCTCTTGATATACTCTTGTGTTGTTCTGTTCATCATTCTGTTATCAGGACGCTGCTGGCTTCAGATAAAAGCACGAAGATTGAATTAGCCTAATCACTGATCTGCCCGAGATTTCTCTCAGGCTCGGGGTCTCGCAGGAGCTCTGCGAACGTGTTGATTTTGTTACACTTATTACCTTTGGCACATCTTTCTCTCGCTTGTGTTTCTTCACCCCACGGTGCTGAGTCTTAGATCTTAATCTCTGGAGTGAGAGAGAGAGGCATGAGAAAAAGGTCCATGTCAAGGACTTTCTACTCTGAAGAGAATGAGGAGAGGAAGAAGGATTGTGCTATGAAGCGCCAGTAGCCTTGAGGAAGTCGGTAATGGTAAGGCTCAGAGAAGCTGTCCTTCAAGTGCATGTTTGCCAGGGCCCGTGGGCAGGAAGAGTCACAGCGAGCACACTGACCCAGTTAGAGAGCCACAAGGAGGGATGGAGCGAAACAGAAGTGGAGAGAAAAAGAAGAGAGCGACAAGTTCAGAGACTCTTCCTGCAAGCAATTTCAACCTATCACGTCCAGATTGATCATTTGCATAAATATATAAGTAAATTGCATGTACTCTGGAGACTACTCCAGATTCACAAATGCTTCGTAAACTTCAGATTTGGCACTTAAATATGTGTGCGTTAATAAATTCCAACCATTCGTAAATAGGGCGCTTGTGCATGGTCATTCACAATTAGCATAATCCCCGCCTATGAATTACAGCTACGCAAATTTGCTTGTCCAGGAACTCATTGGAATATTATACTCTCTCAGGTTTGATTCCAGTATATTGCATAAATGCAAGAAAGACTAATAGGCCATTTGCCTAACAATAAATATTCAATAAGGTGTCCACCAAAGAGCTTTTAGCCAGCTAAAAGAGTTCAGGCTGTCTCTTCAAAACGACCAGCTGGTGGTTGTTATGATTTGGAATATCCTCAGTGGCAACACATTACTAGTATCTAATTTTTTACGAATTTTACTAAATATAAAAAAACAGTAACCATTAATATTGACTTCTCTGTTGTTGTATGCATTCACATTGTTGTATGGTTGGTCGGTATTTGTCCCGCCCCTTCTCCACTGATTGGACGGAAATAGTGACAGTGACGAGCACTGCATTTTACAGTTATCAACTCGGCTACAAAAAAGGGCAAGGGCAAATTAACTTGTAATTTCTTTAGTACCAACTAACATTTTCAAGAATGCGAAAGTTTACGTCAGAATGGATTTACACAAAAATTTGTTCTGCCCGTGTTTCGTGAATGAGGCCCATTGTCTTCTCATTACTTGATTGACATCACTTGTGTCAAGACGCAGAAGGATCATTCCCTTTCAGCCACATTTTCAAGAAATAACCTCAACAACACCGATCCATGACTATTAGACTTTACATAATCAGACAACTCACAAAAAGCTTTGCATCATCAGAGTGTGAGGTCATCGAATGGAGTCACATCCTGTAGAGTCATTAGATTGCGACTCGCTGAGTCTGGCCAGAGCAGAGAGCCATGCAGTCAAATACTGACAGATCCCTGGATAAAGTGTCCCTTTGTAACAGGTTGCCCATAGATTGTTTTGCATAAGGTCAACTTGGGTTACATAATGGACCTTAAAATAGCTCCAAGTGCTAGACGTGGGGCTGGCCTTGTGGTTTGGTTTTCTGGGGGTAATGATGGTAGTGATGATTGTGAGAGATTCTTGTCTGTCTCTGGTGACAGGACAGGACCTGACACCCATACACCTCCGGGTTCTCAGGTATCCTCCATCAGGTCTCAGCTGTCTGACGGCCTGATGATCTCAGCGCTACATGGGGAGGGGAGGGTGTGCTAGGTGTGCTCCGGCTCTATCAGATAGTCATGTGTAACAGTGATGTCAGCTCACCTTGCACTGGTGGATGCGAGCTGTCAGCTTCGGATGCTGCTGGAGAAGAGGTACGAGGCACACCGGAAGTTAGGAAAGGAGGATACCAGCTGAGAAGGAGAAATGGAAGGATGATTAGGGCCCGGAAGATGGTAGAGGAGAACCGAGTATGTGGGAAAGGGCGGAAGCGGAAGGTGACCTGGTACCACAGGCTTCTCGGCTACAGGTTAGTGACAGTCTAGTTTGACCAGGTGTTTCTGCATATCTCTTCAGCAGCAGAACTCCACTCTTTTACTTCTTTTCTTACTGAGATCGAGAGTGGGTGGCGCAGAGAGATGATATCATAGCTGTGTATGTGGGTTGACACCTGACTTAAAGCGTGGATGGAGTTTGCATCCTACACACAACTACAAAACCTAATTGGCCGAGACAATGGGAGCGGGAACAGAGATTATGATGCTGACAACACGATTTAAGACTTAAATACACCAACGGTGGCGTGTGTTGGACTGTTGCCATGCCTACGCAGGAGGGATGATATTACCAAAGGGTGTTGTGGGAAGGAGCGGCCGCTAGATTAAGCACACATCCCCTGCGTACACACACGTAAGCCCTCTGTCCATCCCTTCATGCCGGATAAACAGGAACCCGCATGGCAAATTAATACCGGCCGATGATAAATGTCACACACATGCACATCATCCTTCTGCAGTCTCTCGGTGAAGCCAGACCTCTGTCAAAGCTGGTTTTAGTAGAACTAATTCCATTATGGCAGTCTCACTGATTGCTCTTCCTGTCTGTTTCCACCGGCGTGTGGCATATTCTTTATCTCAAATTGTGTTCCATTCAGCCTGTGCGGTGTGCACTCAGTTGATTACTTTATAGTGAAATGTTCTGCTGTCTGCGACATGACACTGTGTTTACCCAGGACCGATTGTATGGCATCTTTAAACAGTGGACATCGTTGATTGATTTGCTTAATGCCATGGAATAATATTAAACAGAAATGTGTTACTCATTTACCTGACTGCAGTTGGAAAGAGGACATGTAGGTCTCAATCTCTTTATATCAGCCTGTGGATTTGATCATTGTAGTGCAATCATATCCTCAGAGACATTTACACTAATGATTCAGCATTCAGGATGTTTTTTAATGAAAGCTTTCTTACTCAGCTCACCATGTTGCATGTTTCCTTTGGTCATGCATGGCCTTTTTCCGATGCCTGTGTCATTAAGTTTCACATTTTGTTGCTCACAAGTCCCTTTTTCATTGCTTAAGGGACTCTCGTTTGTTTTAATTAAGTGTAAACTTTGTCTAAGGAAAAAGACATTTTTTGAGATCTGTTCTGAAATCTTTGAGAATACATGTTAGACCATTTTTTGCCAGGAGAAAAATCTGAGAGCTCTTGTTTCCGAAAACCTGGTTTAGATTTTATTTCCTACGCATGTGTGACATAATTGTTTATGTATATTTGTTGTCATGTTCCTGGCATTCACCACAGTGGCACGTTTCCAACGCACATGTCATCCACCAGGGGTTCTATTTTTAGCTCGGAGGGTTAAGGTGCGTGATCCCGTGGCCCCGGCTCGCTTTACAGAAGAGCTCGTAACTGGACTCTCGCTTGTGTTCTTTCTGAACGGGATAATTTTAGACGAGGATTTGAAACTTTCAGCAGGGTGTCAGGTGTACGGCCCACCATTTCCTTGTGCGTTGTTCTTTTCACCCCCTGTCTCCGTTGCTTGTCGTGAGTGTGTGTGTGTGTAAAATTATACACCGAGCGTTGGGTCACTTTCAACCTTCGCTTCAAAAGGGACGGCCATATGGCAGTGTGTGCTTACTATGTTAAATATTGGAGGAACATCAAGTGGCAGCAGTTTTTGAGGAAGGAGCTTGGAGTTTCATCAAGTTCATTTACACATTTTAATATGCATTTGGACAGCTGGAGATAGCATGCATGCTACATGTTTTTTATATATATTAGTATCCTTAGATTTTTAATGCATGTGTTAACATACATGAAAAATGTTTTGGCCATACATACTATTAACCTCCTTAGAGCGGTCACGAACTGCCTCTGTTTTTAATTTCTTCTCTGAGGTTCACTTATAATATTACATCAAAAACATCCTAATTCAGAAGTAATATGCAATTTTTCTGTCCTGTTTTAACCCCCAAACACACACTCATCAGAGCGCTGTTTGAAGAGGCGTAGCGGATTGTAGACTCGGAAATAAACACCCACTGATATGATTAGCTAACAGTTGAATCCCGGGCCCCAGCTCAAGATCCTTTCATGATCACCCCCCCCCCCCCTCTCTCTCTCCCACTTTGCTTTCTGTCTCCTACACTGGCTTATCATAATAAAGTCAAAAACACCAAAAATAAATCTTAAAATTGTTATTTTTTAAATGCATTCCGGGGCTTGGCAACAATGTTTACGAGCATAGACAACACACTACATATGTAAATCAGTGGGTGGGGTTAAATCGGCATCTCTGAAGAAGCAATCATTGATCTTTTCTGCTGAGACAAGGTTTATTCACACGATTACATCATAAAGCGACAAATTCCACAAGCGGTTGTTTTAGCCGACTGGTTTCAGTAGAAGCTGTTTTTAGACTAATGACATCGTTTTGGGCTCTGAAACTTACAGCATGATTTTATAGTACAATGACCTCTTCTTATACTGTTTGTCTAAAAATGAAAGGAATTTTGGGTTCTCGGTTCATGACCCCTTTTTGCTCTCTTTGTGTTTGTACGGACAGTGTGGGTCTTTTTTCGAGGGCTTAATTTGTGCAAATAAAGGTCTCAGTAGATCTGTCTGGGATACTGGCGTGGGATGATGTCTAATTTAATGGAAGAATGACAGACAGAGGAAGTGATCACACGATACTGACTCATGCAAGTCCCTTGCTGGGACACAGAACAGTCTTTGCTGATTTCATACCATATGAGGCGGAGGCTCTTCTTGCATGCAGGGAATTATGGGAACTTCCTGGCCAAGCAGACTGGTTAACAGATTGGTCTGGATCATTTTGATACTGGCACAAGGTAGCCGGGCGTCTCCTGTTGTGTGTGTTTGTAGTGTGTACCTGCTTTGATGATGACTAGTCCTTTTATGTGCAACAGCAAGGAGCTTCAGCCCACATCTCAAAACCTTCAGTCCAGCAAGGCCTCATTATTTTCTCTTGAATGTGTTTACTCTTGTGTTGAAGCTGTTTGTGGTCGTTCTGCTCCACAGGAAAGCCATCTCACGCTCGGGACTCCAGCATTTGGGTCCGTCCCACAGTCCATTCCCTGCCCTGAGCAATGGACCGGCCAAGGAGCTTCGCAGCACAGTGGACTGGAGCGTAAGTGTTCTTCATCCGTCTGTCCAACTGTATGGTATTACTATTAATATAATAGTTTATAATAATAAAACTATATGTTTTTTATAATAGTGGTTATTATTAAATAATATTTAATATATGCAGATATTATATGCACATGATGAATATTTTTGGTTTGTTTTCCTGAAAGAGCAAAACTGTGAACATTTTAAGAGTGCATTAGCATGGCTAATTAACTTCAAAGCTAACACTGCCCTAGAGTTGTTACATTTGTCGGTCAGCTGTATACGTTACTTTGCTGAGTGTCAATAATGTACACGGCCAACAAATGTGAGCTTTGAAGAGAGAGTCCATTAGAGTCCAAGAAATGACATTAATTTATAGGAATAGCAAGATTTATATTGGTTACTTTTCTGAAATGAGATATATGTGACCTCCAAAGGAAATGAAACACATAAATGGATTAAAAGCCACAAAAGCTTTCATCTGATCTCCTCATTTGCAGGAGAGCGCAGTGAACGGTGACCACCTGTGGCTGGAGACGAATTGCTCCGGCGATCTCTGCTACCTGGGCGAGGACACGTGCGTGGTCAAGATTGCAGTGAGTATAGCGTGGTTAAACAGGTTAAAACGGACGAGAGAAGTCAGACGGTTGCTGTATTTGCAGGGCGAGCTGAAGGCAGAGAGGAGAGTGTCATTAGAGCGTTTTAGCAGGGACATTTTCTTTCATGAGATAATGTGAGGCTGGTGTGTGTTGAAAGGAAGAGGCAGCTATTAGTCTGAGAATCTACAGCAGGTAAAAGGATTTTGTTAGGCTTTTGTTAAAGCTCTGATGTTTTCATAAGCCGTGGCAACTCTATTATTGCCACTTCAAGCAGTTGGCAAAATCCTTCCCTTCCTCAGAGGAAGCTTTTTACCGCTGAAGATGAGAGCATATTCTTCTTACAATAAGATGGATCGTAGATGTGTGCATTTGCTCTGTGACAAATTGCTGTGTGTTTTGTGCTGTTGGGATCTCTTTAAGAAGTCGGCTCCCCGGAGGAAGTGTGCCGCCTGTAAGATCGTGGTCCACACGGCTTGTATCGAGGAGCTGGACAAGGTGAGCGGAGGCAGAAATATCTCTAATTCTCATGCACGTCATCAGTATGCCCTCCACAGATGAACGCTGACGTTTGTCTCTTCAAGCAGACATCAGGAGGATGATGAAATGGGATGAGAGGGTATAATCTAGGCATTGCAGTTATGGTTTTAGGATCAGGAGTTGTGGGTTCCTGCTGTTGCAGTGTTCAGATATATTTGTCAGTGCAATTGCACAAATAGATTTGAAAGGATAACAGTATATACCTCAATATATATTGCCTTGCTGCAAATGTAATGAATAATTTACTATGTATTCATGTCGGATTTGCGATTTATTTCATTTATTTAATTGTATTGAGAAATTATATAAATAGTAATGTTATATAATGTTATATAATATAATTATAGTTGAATATTCCAATACATTATGCTGAATATTTCAATACATTATTTCTAAACTATTATTTATGTTTTACTGACTTTGTGGTAATGTCTGCATTTGGCTAATTTATTGAATTTAAATATATTAGAAATTCTTAGAATTATTTAATACTTGAGAGATCACTATTTTTTTATATTTTGTCATTTTTTTTTAAATATAATTTTAATATGGTGTAAATATTTCAGGTTGTAAACATTATATAATACATTATATATTAATTGTTATATACTGTATAATGCATGAATATAAATAATATAAAATAATATAATAGTTCCATTTATCAGTGCAGTTGCATGAATAGACAACATGAATATCAAACTTACTTTGTATAATAATGTATATTCTTTTTGCAAGAAATGTAATTATTATTTTTTTATATTTGAATAACAATATAGTTATTTCTGTTTTTTTTTAATAATATAAATATTAGAAATTGTTTAGAATTATTTGATGGTCTAGAATTATTTTTTGTTTGTAAATTTTTTAAACAATTAACATATTGTATTAATACGTATGTGACTGTATTTCACATTGTAATTGTATTTTATCAATTGCATAAGGTCATTTAATATAATATGATATAATATAACACAAGCTACAACATTCAGAGCTTCTCATTGTATTATAATTCTGCTTTCGTTGTCTCCTCACAGATCAACTTCCGCTGCAAACCCACCTTCAGAGAGGGTGGCTCTCGCTGTCTTAGAGATGTGAGTCCACCTCATGGCCACAGCACTTTACATCATGCTGAAGTTTACCGTGCGTTCACTGAATGAACCCTTGTTGGCACGTTTGCATGTGACCCGTTGTGTCTGTTTGTGACAGCAGAACGTTTTAAGACATCACTGGGTCCATCGTCGGCGGCAAGAGGGGAAGTGTCGTCAGTGCGGAAAAGTATGTCAAGCCTTCAAAGTTTATTGAAGAACTCCTTCGCAAAAGTCTAGGATGTTTATGCCATCTTTCACATTCATTGCAGAGTTTCCCGCAGAAGTTCTTCCACAGCAAGGAGATTGTGGCCATCAGCTGCTCCTGGTGCAAGCAGGCAGTGAGTGTCACATCAGCGTTTAACGCACTGCCTTATTTAACGCAGATTTGTTTCATCTCTTTCTCTGTTTCTCATCTCTCTGTCCGTCAGTTCCATAACAAGGTCACGTGCTTCATGCTACATCAGATCGAGGAGCCCTGTTCTCTAGGAGCTCACGCCGGGGTCATCGTACCCCCTTCCTGGATCATCAAAGTCAGGAAACCGCAGGTACGTTTTATCAGCACTTTATGAGAAGACCCGAGTCTGAAATTTATGTAATGTCCTGCAGGAGATGCTAAGGCAAGGTGACACTAGACTGTGTTTTGAAGCTAGGCTTTATGATCTTGTCTTCTGCACTCAGTTATGCTAAATATGCTTTGATGCTAAAAGATTTGATAACAGTGTGTTTCATAAAACTCGTCTACGGAGCTGCTTTCAATGTTTCATACATTGCAAAAATCACTTCTTACTCAGTATTTTTGTCTTGTTTTATAGTACAAATATCTAAATGTTCTGAAACTAAGAAACCTTTACTTGAGAAGCAGAATGACTTAAAGTCTTGAAAAGTGTTTTCTTAATAACAATAATAATAATAATAATAATAATATATAAAACTAAGTTTTGCCAATGGGGTAAAAAAGAAATAAATTGCATTCAAATGTATTTTTCTTACGACTTTGGCAGATATTTTTCTTATAAGCAAAAATGTACTTCATTTTGATAATATTTTCAGAAAGCAAACATATCTTGTGCAGTTTTGCTTCACATGTAAATGTGCCTTGATTTAAGAATGATTAGATATTTGGAGTGGAAAATATGGAGGATTGTTTCCACCATGGGATGAAAAAATAAAGCTAACTGCAACATTTCCCTCACAATTCTGAGTTTATATCTCCGATTTTTCACTTTTTTATTGCAGTACTGAGATTCTGGCAAGTCTTACAAAATATGAATTCAGCATTGCAAGAAATAAAATTTTAATTGCAAGGGTAAAAAAACAATCAAGTCAAGATAAAGTCGCAATCAAAATTTTAATTAGTTTTTCTATTGCAAAAAAAAAACAGAATTGCAAGATACAAAATCTTTTGAATTACTTGATATCAATTTTGAATTGTGAGATATAAACAAAAAAATGATTTTTAAATTATCTAGCAATTTAGAAAAAATAAATAAATTGTGAGATGGATAAAGTTGCAATTGTGAGGAAAAAAAAGTGTCAGGCTAAGAATTGCTTAGGAAATCAGGACAAAAATATTGAGTGAAAAATAAATATATATTTTTGCAATGTAAACTTTTAACATCACAGTTTATCTGTTGCCTTGAAAGCCAGAATTGAATTCAAAAACTGACCCATCATATCTTCAGTCATAGCAGATATTTAGATCACTATGATTGGTGGATGTATGCTTCGATGGGGCAGCTTTTTGCTGCTTTCAGTTCAGGAGTTGCTCAAAGGGAAGTTGCTTGCTTGTATTCAAAGTGTTTTTGGAATAGTTCAACCAAGGAAAATCTTTTTATTATTTTCTCATCTTCATGTCATTCTGAACCCATATGACGTTTAATTCTTCAATATAAAAGTGATGTTTTGCAGTATGTTTACACTGCTCTTTACTTACAGTGTCAATTAGTAAATGTGTTTTGTATTTTCTTCATTTTATGACTTCAGAAGACTTTAAACATCATATAAATATCATACTATTTTTAAGATGTTTTATTCTTTTTGGTGTTGGACAGCTGTCAGCGTTTGCTTTAGTTGGTAAAAATGAACAGTATTGGCATCAGGTTTCTTCATCAATGGGTTCAGAGCGATATGAGGGTGAACAAGTGATGAAAAGTTTTCCTTTTTGGGTGAAATAGAAAAATATAAATTTCTAGCCCAAACTAAACTTGGTCGTGCTGGAGTTAGTTTTGGTATGTGTTGGCTTTGTCTCTCTCCTGTGTCCCAGAGCTCATTTAAAAACTCCACTCGAAGGAAAAAACGGACGTCGTTCAAAAGAAGAGCCAGCAAGAAGGGGACGGATGTGAGTAGATCTGATTCCTGTCCCTCCTTTGAAACGATGCCACAGTGTTTTCTGAGGGCTTTCTTCCCTTAACTCCTGCTCAGTGATCATCTGTCCTCACAGTTCACTCCAGCGGTGTGTGTGTCTGTATTTGTGTGCAAATGTGCGTTTATTGAAGTATAACGGAGTGACTTCTGCAGGAATGGAAATGGCGTCCGTTCATGCTGAAGCCGCTGCCCTCACCGCTGATGAAACCAGTTCTGGTGTTCGTCAACCCCAAGAGCGGCGGAAACCAGGTGATCTTCTGTATAAAGACCCTAATGGAGGAATTATGTTCAGTCATTATAGTACGATAAACCCTGAAAGAGTCATTATGACCAAATGAATGTACATTAAACTGCTTAATATGCAACTACTTTGCATAAATATTTCATTTAAAAGGAAATGGATACATTGCATGAACAGTTTCAGATGAAATCAATATTTCATGTTCATTTATTTTATTGTGTGGGGAGAGAGTTAAACAAGCAATCTGTGTGTCTATTCGTCTGTTGGCCTCTCTGCCATTCTTTCTATCCATCCATCTGTCTGTGTTTCTATCTGTGTGTCTATCCATACATCTATCACTGTTGTTCTGTCTGTGACTGTCTGTTCTATCTGTCTGTTGTTCTATCATTCTGTAATACTATCATTCAGTCTGTCATTCTGTCTGTTGTTTTACCTGTCACTCTGTCTGTTGTTCTCTCTCTGTCGTTCTATCTGTCTGTCTGTTGCTCTGTCTGTCGGTCATTCTACATATCACTGTGTTGTCTGTCGGTCTGTCGTTGCATCACTCAGTCATTCTATCATTCTCTCTGTTGTTCGTTGACTTTTTCTATCTGTCTGTCGTTCTCTCACTGTCATTTTTTTCTATCACTCTGTCTATCATTCTGTCTGTCTGTCTGTTACTCTATGACTGTTATTCTATCTTTCTGTTGTTAAAATCTATGACTATCCTTCAGTCTGTCTGTTGTTCAGACAATTCTAATCTGTCTATCACTCTGTTGTTCTATCTGTCTGTTGTTGTTTCTGTATCTGTCTGCCATTCTATCTGTCCATTT
Source organism: Carassius auratus (assembly GCF_003368295.1). NCBI lineage: Eukaryota > Metazoa > Chordata > Actinopteri > Cypriniformes > Cyprinidae > Carassius > Carassius auratus. The sequence goes on along the minus strand of NC_039246.1, from coordinate 26,399,449 downwards.
TTCTGTCTATGACTGTCTGTTGTTCTGGTTGTCTGTCGTTCTGTCAGTCACTCTGTCATTCTATCATGCTGTTGTTCTGTCTGTTGTCAATCATTGTTTCTCATTCTATCACTGTTTAGCTGTTTATCCTTCTTGTTCAATTTGTCTGTTGATCTGTCTGTCTATCTGTCTCTCTGTCTGTCTCTCTATCTGTCTGTCTGTCTGTCTGTCTGTCTGTCTCTCTGTCTGTCTCTCTATCTATCTATCCTTCTATCTATCTATCTGTCTGTCTGTCTGTCTGTCTCTCTATCTGTCTGTCTGTCTCTCTGTCTGTCTCTCTATCTATCTATCTATCCTTCTATCTATCTATCTGTCTGTCTGTCTGTCTGTCTGTCTGTCTGTATGTCTGTCTGTCTCTCTGTCTCTCTATCTATCTATCTATCTATCTATCTATCTATCTATCTATCTATCTATCTATCTATCTATCTATCCTTCTATCTATCTATCTGTCTGTCTGTCTGTCTGTCTGTCTGTCTGTCTGTCTGTCTGTCTGTCTGTCTGTCTCTCTGTCTGTCTCTCTGTCTATCTATCTATCTATCTATCTATCTATCTATCTATCTATCTATCTATCTATCTATCTATCTATCTATCTATCTATCTGTCTGTCTGTCTGTCTGTCTGTCTGTCTGTATGTCTGTCTCTCTATCTATCTATCTATCTATCTATCTATCTATCTATCTATCTATCTGTCTGTCTGTCTGTCTGTCTGTCTGTCTGTCTGTCTGTCTGTCTGTCTGTCTGTCTGTCTGTCTGTCTGTCTGTCTACCTTTCTATCATTCTATCTATCTGTCCATCTATTGTTCTATCTTTCTAACGCTTTATTGTTCTATATCCTTCTGTCAGTCTTTCTCTCTGAGTGTCCCTCTGTCGTTCTGTGTGTGTATCGTTGTGTCTGTCTGATCTTCTGTCTGTGCTCCTCAGGGGACGAAGCTGCTCCAGATGTTCATGTGGATCCTGAACCCTCGGCAGGTGTTTGATTTGTCTCAGGGAGGGCCCAGAGAAGCGTGAGTCTCTCGATTTCAGCGCTCTCTTTCATTACATCTCAGATCATCTCTCTCTCTCTTCCTCCCTTAATGCGCTTTAACCCACCATTTCTTTGTCCTGACCACATTAATTATGTAGTCGTTGGATCTGAGCAGTGCTGTGTTGTGTGAGGGAGTACAGTGTTCTAGAAGCTTCTCTCCCCGCTGCCCACCGCCTCAGTTCTCCTCAGTAATCGAGCCGTGAGGCAGCACAGCACAGGCGATGGGCTCTGATGGGCTCTAGCGCTGACAGAGAGTATTAAGAAGGGAGGGCAGACACAGCTGGGCGGCTGGACGGCTTTTCTTCAGAGCTGTCTGACAGAGCTGTGATTAAACTCACTCTATTAAAACAGAAAACCAACACACACTCATGCAGTGGCCCCAAAACAGTGCATCTACTATTAAAAATGCCATTGCATTAGAAGGAAATCATGAAAATATGAAATGAAGTGTCATTTATTTCAAAGAAAACGATTTATCTATATTTAAACTATATATCATACCAAATGGTTCCAAGAGGAATTGTTTTATAACGTGAATGAACACTGAAAACGACAAGAAAATTGGTAACACTTTACAATAAGGTTCCATTTGTTAATTTAGTTTATGCATTAACTTAACATTAACTTAAAATGAGCACTACACGTTTTACAGTATTTGTTCATCTTTGTTAAAGTTAGTTAACATCTGTTCATTGTTGGTTCATGTTAGCTCAGAAACATAACATTAATAGATACAGCTTTTGATTTTAATAATATATTAGTAAATTATTAGATTCATAAATGCTTTAGAAGTATTTTTATTGGTTGTTTGTTAACTAGTGTAGTTAACTGATGTTAACAAATGGAACCTTATTGTAAAATGTTACCACAAAAATGCTTTAGAAAACACGTCTGAAGCATTTATTAATCTTCATTTCAAAGTTTACTAATACATTTTAAGCTGTATTATTAGGAATATTATTTGAAAACTTGAGCTTACATGAACTAACGATGAACAGTTGTAGTTTTTATTTACTAATGTTAACAAAGATTAATAAATACTGTAATAAATGTATTGCTCATTGTTAGTTATTGATAGTTAATGCATTAACTAGCGTTGCTAATAGTACCCACTTTACATTAAGGTTAAGTTTGTTAGCATTAGTTAATGCATTAGATGCTGATGATAAACATTTTACTAATTTACTAATGATAAATAGATTGCATTTACCAATCTAGGCTAATTATTAAATGTATTGTTATTAACGTTATAAAATGTATTAAAATAAGCGTTAATAAATGCTGTAAAAGTGTTATTTCATGATGCATTAACTAACAATAACAAATTCAGATTTATTGTTAAAGTGTTACCAATATCAGTGCAAAATGGCTCTGAAATGTGAAGTTAGTTGTGATCAAGTGATACTTGTTTTGATATTGGTTTCTAATTCGTAACATTATCAAAGCATGAATGCATGAATGTCCGTGTAATTCATGCTTTTAAATGTGCTTTAAGTGTCCAATTCTTGTTAGGGTCTTTAAACAGCGCTTATGTTTGGATTTGTTATGCTTAATGGAGGATTCTGTTAATAAGCATGCATCAGTAACACATCACTGTTGTTTCCCTCGGTCTGTCAGGCTGGAATTATACAGGAAAGTGCCAAATCTTCGCATCCTTGCCTGTGGAGGAGATGGAACGGTAAGCTGCAATGCATGTTGGGATGCTAATCATGATGAAGTTTAGAGGTTTTGGACGCACCCCCCTCTGGTGACAAATGTGTGGAACGACAATGAACGCGCAGTGACAAAACACTGTAATTAGCTAATGGTGGCTCTGTGCTTTACAGTGTCACGCTTTCTTGTGATTAATCTCTAGATCTATGAATTATGTGAGTTAAAACTTGGATTTCCTGAGCGCTTCTGTCATTTCTGACCCCGGGTTTGAGTGATTTGTCCTCTTTTGTCTAGGTGGGCTGGATTCTCTCGGCCTTAGATGAACTACAAATGAACCCACAACCTCCTGTAGCTGTGCTTCCTCTTGGTACAGGAAATGACCTGGCCAGGACACTGAACTGGGGAGGGGTGAGTCAACTCCTCTTAAAGCATCTTTACATTAAAAGATAAATGAATAATTGATTGTGCTGTAGATGAGGCGCTTTATAGTAAAAAAAATAAGTCTAATTGAAATATTTTTATATATATATATATATATATATATATATATATATATATATAATATATATATATATATAATATATTTTATTTATATAAAATCTTTATTTTTTTTCATGTCTAAAAAAACTTTTAATATCTACACAAAATGTATTTATATATATTTTTTAAATGTCTGAAATGTATTACAATTAAAAATAAAATTTGAAAATTTGTTTTAAATGTCTTAATACCTATTTAAAAAGAATTTAATATGCTTTTTAGAAACTGTTTTAAGTATCTGTGAAAATATGTCTAAATATTTTAAAAAATGTCATTGTTTAAAAAAATGTTTTTTTTTTTTTGAAAGTTTTAATATTTAAATATATGTTAAGTGTCTAAAATGTAATAAAATATATGCCTTAATATTCATCTTGGTATGTTTTTTATGTCTAATTTTTGTTTTTTATATATATTAAAATATAAAATTCTTAATATATATAAAAAATTTAATTTTTTAAATTAACAATTTTCCACCCTTAGAAGATATATATTTCAAATAAGTTATATTAGAAAAAGCAATAACATTCAAATTTATATTAAAACAGAATCTGAAGATGTGGCTGCTGTGATTGGCTGAGAGGCTGTAATTGTCACTGATAAATGCCGCTCATTATTTGCCGTTATACTCTGACTGTGTGTCTGGAGAAACACTGGTCTTAGAATCTGGAGTCTCCATGCCTCAATCTGAAGTCTGTTATTAGCAATGAAGCGGGTGTAATGATCATTGCATTTGATCTCAAGTTCAGTGTTGAAGTCAGGAGAGAACCGCTCTCACAGACAGTAGCTGTGATGTTTCAGGGTTACACGGACGAGCCGGTGTCGAAGGTCTTGTGTCACGTGGAGGACGGGACGGTGGTGCAGCTGGACCGCTGGAATCTGCAGGTGGAGCGATCGGCCGTTCAGCCTGAGGAGGGAACGCAGAAGGTGACGGCTGTGTTCATAATGACAGACACAGAGATCGGGTCGTGTTTACACGCTGCTGATATGTTTGTGTGTCTGTTCTCAGCTTCCTCTAAACGTGTTCAATAACTACTTCAGCCTCGGCTTCGATGCCCACGTCACCCTGGAGTTCCACGAGTCCAGAGGTCTGTGACGCTCGTCCTGCTGGAGACCGGAGCTTACACCACATATATGAGGCGTTTAATACCTGACAGTGATGGTTTAGATGCCCTGAACACATTCTTCAGCCGTTTAATAGTGTTGATATTCTTCAAATATATTCTTTAAAATGTGCATGGATTTTAGATATAAATAAAAAAATAGATACATCCACATCTAAATGAAAGTATTAATATTTTAGTCATAATGTCATTCAGATTTTAGTAAATATAAAGAGATAAAAATTTAAAAATGTATTTTTTTTAATGTTTATATTTTAAGATATAACAACTTCATATTTTTTATGAGACACATAAATGTTAAAAAAAGTCTTAATAATTTAGTCTTAATGCTTTCATATTTTAGTAATTATATTTTATTAAATACATCTTAATATTATATAAAAATAATATATTTTTTAAAAATACAGTAATATTTTTATAACATAATAGTCTTAATGCAGTAATATTTTAATTAAAGAAAATAATCTTAATATTATATAAACTTAATATTTTTTATAAAATGCCATCTGTCTTAATATATTTTTAAAAAACTAAATATTCTTAAAAAAATTAATCTTGTCTTTACATTTTTATAAGGATGCATTTTTTTAATGTAAAATATATTTATGAGTTCAAGTTCAGTTCACATTATCGTTCATCAGAGACTTTTTCTGAATACTGAACAGATATTAATTTGTAATGTAAATGTGGGCGGGGCTATGTTAATTAATATACTCCAAGGGATATGACATCATGAACCATGAAATTAAGTGCATATTGAGATGTGGCACATTGAACGTTTTCTATGATTTGACATTTGATAAATTACGTCTTTAATAAAATATCTTTATGTATCCATTGTTTCTCTTTCTCTGAGTCATGATGATTTGTGGTTGTGTTCCTTCACAGAAGCCAATCCCGAGAAATTCAACAGTCGCTTCCGTAACAAGATGTTCTATGCAGGGGTAAGCTGTGTCCCTGTCTGTCTGACAGACTGAGCAAGTGTGTGTTTCAGTGTGTGTGTGTGTGTGTGTGACTCGTACTCGTGTCCCCTCAGGCGGCTTTCTCTGACTTCCTCCAGCGGAGCTCGAGGGATCTGTCCAAGCACGTCAGGGTGGTGGTGAGTATGAGACTCTGCTCTGGCTGTTTCTGTCCGCTCATGCTAACTTTACCATTTTCACCTGATCTTCTTCCATGTAATTATTTCCCTTCTTTATTGGCAGTGTGATGGTACGGATCTCACACCCAAGATCCAGGAGCTGAAGTTTCAGTGCATCGTCTTCTTGAATATTCCCAGGTGAGTGCAAAAATAAGACTTGGTCTCAGGAAAAGTTTTTTTATTATTATTATTAATTTATTCTTTTATCGTTAATTCTGGTTATATCTCTCTGTTGGTATTAAATCAGAAAAAAAAAAAAAATATATATATATATATATATATATATATATATATATATATATATATATATATATATATATATATATATATATATATACATGTGGATATTTACATGGATATTCAAAATACAGTATATATCAAATATAATTTTTTTTAATATTCAATATTATTCGTAAATATTTATAAATATTTTAAACATATTTTTTTATATTGTGTTTTGTTTTTTGTTTAAACATTTTCATAGAAATCTTAATATTTTTAAAAACATGTTAAAATATATTTGTCTCTTTTAAAGACACTTAGTATTTTTGCAAAATGCTTGTACATATAATAAAAAAACATATTATATTTTAAGCATATTTGGCTAATAAAATGTTTATATGTTATATACAATTATTATTTATTAATATTAAATAAGTTTAATTGGACATTTTAAATGTTTAGATTAAAATGTATAGTTTTTTTAAACACGTATTCATATTTAAAAAGAAATATACAAGACAAATCTGAAAAGCAGAATGAGATTTTTTTTTCCACTATTTAAACATTAAAATATAATGGCAATGAACAGCGTTATGCAAACTGAATAAAAAAAATAAAATAAGTGTGTGTGTGTGTGTGTGTGTGTGTGTGTATATATTTTTTAAAATCTTTTGCTTTAATTAACCCTTTGAAATATAATAGTGATGAAAAGGGTCATGCAAGCTAAAAATAAAACTAAGCTTTTAGTTAAAGCTCATTTGTATTATACATCGATCAGAGTTGAATCTCTCAAATAATGTCAATAGTTCAATCATCTGATAATTATATCAGTAGGAAGTCATGAGGACTCAAATGGCATATTTCCTGACTGTCTGAGGGTCTTCACCTGAAGGATTCGTTCAGCTCAGTAAAGTTGTACACGTCTGTCTTCACTCTCCTGTTAACCTGCCGTCTGTAGGTACTGTGCAGGCACCATGCCGTGGGGCAACACGGGCGACCACAGAGATTTCGAGCCTCAGAGGCACGATGACGGCTGCATCGAGGTGATCGGCTTCACCATGGCATCTCTGGTGAGCGCTTCGGCTCTCTCTGTGAGTCAGAGAAAGAAGTGTAAGGCTCAGGACTCACATGTGTTTCCCGTCTTCACCTCAAGGCGGCGCTGCAGGTGGGCGGTCACGGCGAGCGTCTGCATCAGTGCAGAGAGGTGGTCCTCACCACCTTCAAGACTCTGCCGGTGCAGGTGGACGGAGAGCCCTGCCGCCTCGCACCCTCCACCCTCCGAATATCTCTGAGGAACCAGGCCAACATGCTGCAGAAGAGCAAGAGACGCACGTCTGTGCCGCTGCTCAACGAGTGAGTGCCTCCGCTGCAAGACACCGCCTCTTACACAAGCTCTTTAAGCTGCATTCTTCTCTGTTTCATAGATTTTTATTTGAAATATTTATTTTTTGAGATTAGAAAAACATGTTTCTTTGCTGTTTTACTATATGATATTTGGCAACCTGAACTAATCTTGTCATTACATTACAAGGTCAAAATGTAATATTATGAAATTTTTATGTTATATATATATATATATATATATATATATATATATATATATATATATATATATATATATATATATATATAGGGAGAGAGAGAGGGAGAGAGAGAGAGAGAGAGAGAGAGAGAGAGTTATATTATTTGTTTTTATGGTTTTCTTGTCACAAAAAAGCTCCCCAAGCAGCTAACCACTTTTTGATTTAGCATAAATAAATAATATAAAAATGACAATATACAATAATAATATACTACTGTATGTAAATAAATAAAGTAATAATAAATAAAAAAATTGGGGGTTGGTAAGATATTTTCTTATTTAACACAATCTCTCTCTCTCTCTATACAGTTTTGTAAAATATATTATTAAAGTTTCAAATAATCATCTTCTTTTTGAATATATTATAACATGTAATTTATTTCTGTGATCAAAGCTGTATTTTCAGCATCATTACTCCAGTCTTCAGTGTCACATGATCCTTCAGAAATCATTCTAGTATGCTGATCTGCTGCTCGGGAAACATTTATTATTATTATTATTATTATTATTATTATTATTATTATTATTGTGTTGGAAACCATTGTGCTGCTTAATATTTTTGAGGAAAAAATAATACTTTTTTTTTTTTGTGGAAACAAAAAATTAAACAAATTTTAGAGGTGTACATTAGTGTATAAATTAAATTTTGATACAAGTTAAACATTATATCACATCACCCCCAGCTGATCTCTCAGAACGAGGGTTGTTTTAGAGCGTTCTCCTCACACACACACACACACACACAGATGTGAGCGTCTGGACGAGAGTGTGTCACTAACAGTCTAACACTGTGTGTGTGTGTAGTAACAGCACTAATCCACGTCTGCTGGTTCTGCTCTCTGTGCTGCTCTCAGTGGGGTTTTCTTTCTTTGTCTCCATCTCTCTTCTCCACCTTAATCACCGGTGGCCCTTCGTGTGTGTGTCTGTCGGTCTGTCACCTCGGTCCCGTCTCTCTCTGTCTCTGTGCTGACTGGCTTGGCTGTGCTGCCTGTGTTCCTGTGTGGCTGCGCTGACGCAGCATTCAGAAAGTGTGCGCAGCCGACCTGCGCCGCCTCTCTGCTCCCCCCGACTCCTTCTCTGTGTAAGTACGCTATCTCTCAGCACACACACACACACACACTGAGGCATGTGTGTATCTGTGTGAGTCGAGGCCTCTCACTCATGAGTGTTTTGTGTTTTACACTTCGCTCACAGCGCATCTTAAAGTCAACATGAAGCTGAAAAAGACCCTGTTTAAAGACTAAATACAGCTTTCTGGTCTTATTATACACAAATCAGTCAAATAAAGCGTTTGTATTTAGAATCAGAATTAAAATAATATAAATGTAATATAAAATGTATACTTATATATCTCCTTTTAAATTGTATGTATGTGTATATATATATATATATATGTGTGTGTGTATATATATATATATATATATATATATATATATATGATTGTATAATTAAATTATATATAATAAAATATATTGAATCAGTATATAATAACAACATATATGTATATTTAATATAAAGTAATATGTAATATTATTAATAATATAATTAAAAATATGTATCATAAATTTATATATAATTTACACTTAAAATGATTTACATGTATATTTTTACAATGATTATTATTGTTGATATGCAATTAGGATTTATTATATATACATTTTATAATAATACTTTTTATATAATTGTAATATTTGTATTATTTCATTATAAATATATTATTTATTTTGACTAATACTTTAAATATTTTTCATGTTTTTTTATATTTTTATATTAAAAATATTTTAAATGAATTAATAATGATATTAATTATTTTAATATCAATTATTTTATTTTCAATAAAATAGAATATTAAAATTATTTCAGATAATAAACACAGTAAATTAATATCGGTTAATGTATTAAAGGCTACAGAAATTTGAGTAAATAATGATCAATTTGACTATGTAACTATTCTTTTAAGGGTCAATCATGTTGACTTGAATAAAGATGACAGATTTGGTCTAAACAGACCAAATGAACACGTAAAGCATTTTTATCCAATAATGACTGTGATGTCCTTACATGAATGGCTCACTAGGTGGCATGCTAGTTTCTTACTTAGAGGGTGTATAAGAGAGAAGAAGTGTAATGGAGTTGTTCCAGAGAATGCAGTGCATGCAAGTTACTGCTTTAATGAGTTATTAAAAGTTTCTGAGAAATCCATTGCTGTGTGTCTTTCCAACATGACGACATAACAATGACTTCAGTCCTTCCTGATCTTCACCTGTCCTCTTGTGAAGCTCATTTCCACTCTTTTTCACGAGCTCCTCATCGTCTGAGATTAATATTGTTTTCATGGTTATTCATTATGAATCAGTGGAGTCATAAAGTGTTGTCTGGGCATAATCAGCAAGCAGAAGATAAAACGCAGAGCATGTCTGTTCCACCTCCACCTTTGTTGATTAGATGTTTCATTAATGTGGCATCAGTTCTCATTTGTTGTCGTATCGCAGCCCTCATGCCGTCCCTGAGCGTCTGCGTCTGCGTGTGAACCGCATCGGCCTGCAGGAGTACGAGAGCATGCAGTTCGACAAGGAGCGTCTGCGTGACATCTGTAAGTCAGTCAGAAACCTTCCCACAATTCAGTTCACTTGTTATTATACAGGACAGGTGAGTGTGATGTGACTGTGTGTGTGTGTGCTTGTTCAGCGACTCCTGTTGGCATCGTGGTGGTGAGAGGAGACTGTGACCTGGAAACCTGTCGCCTGTACATTGACAGACTGCAGGAGGTGAGCACTTCCCATGATGCTCCTGTCAGACTGACTTCATCGAGCACTGAATCAATGCAATTACTGACACAACTCAATTTAGTTCGTCATCCTGCAGTGTTGAGTTATTTCAGGTTCAACATTTAACCTCAAATCTAACTACAGCTTTGGCAACATAATGTTTAACTCATTGGTGTCTGGTGTTGACAGGATTTACATCAGGCGCCCTCTACTGGTCACAGAGTGCACTACCAGGTAAAGACCTGACCGCTCAATTCAAAACACAAGATGCTGAGTCAGAATGACAGGAATAGGAATCGATTAATACAGAAAAGAGATTAATTAATTATTCATAAAAATAATTATACCTTAATATTCTCATATATATGTTCAGGACTATCAAAATAATTATTACCGGCATCAAAATATATGTTAAGAACCACAGCATGTTCAAATAAATAATAAAAATGAATATTCAGTTTTTATACAATTTAAATCTATTAATTGTGTTATTGATAACTTAATAAAATACTTATTTATAATATTCACATCAGTATTTAAATCTTTACATTTTGTAATGATAGCATAATAAATATAAAGAGATAAAATATTTACACCAGAATTTATACCTTATTAATTGTGTAATGATAAAAAAAATTAATTACTTAATAAAATTGTTTAAAAAAATAATATTTCCATTTGTAATAATAACATAATAATAATAATAATAATAATAATAATAATAAAAATAAAATATTCACATCAGAATTTAAATCTTGTAATTGTGTGCCAACTAAAATTTTATTCACATAAAAATTTGGATCTAGTAATTATGTAATATTTTGAGTAAATTGTAGCATAGTGTTAAATGAAGTAGTCTTCAGCTGTGGTCAACAAAATAAAAGTTAATTTATTAAATATAGCGATTTATAAATAAATGATGCCCCATATGTTTATGGGTGATTCATATTGAAAATAAAATATGTATTTATTCCATGAAAACTACACAAAGTAGTTATGACGATTACATTTTATTAGAATTCATTTGCACTTTTTGTATTCAGATGCACCTCATTGGAGGAACTGAAGTAGAACTGATAGTAAATGTGGCTCTGAATTGTTTGTTAGGATGAGAGCGCAGGTCTGCCGCGGCCCAGCTCTGCACACAGACTTTCACCAAACTGGAGCTTCCTAGACTGTGAGTCACTTCATCTGTACTGGAAGACGACTACTTCTCTGTGTCAGTAAATGCTTACCGCTGTCATGTTTATTCTGTTTCCAGCTACATCAGCGGACCGGTTTTACCGCATAGATAAGGCACAGGTATTATGACCATACAATGTGCCTTATAAAACATTTATAAGCTTACAGGAAGCTGTGTAACGTACAATTGTGTGTGCAAACAGGAGCACCTGCACTATGTGACCGAGATATGCCAGGATGAGGTTTTCATCTTAGACCACGAGGCCCCAGCGGTGAGCCAGGTCCGGGTCCCAGGGATGCCAGACGTGGTGGTGGAGCCCAGTTCCGGGTGAGACTCATCAATACCTTGTCTTTCTGTTCATTCCTGACAGGTTTATACCTGGCTACAAAGGTGACCTTTTATTTTACTCTGGTTTCCTTATTACAGGGTTGCCCTGACCTCAGACGAACAAGGTAAAGTACAAACGCATATTTCTCTGAAGTGAAGTGGTGATGAGATAGGAAACAGGTCTTGACTGTTTAGAAATGGAGCAGGTTTTCTTTAGAAGTTGATGTTTTCTGTCAGAGGTCATGTGTTAAACCAAAATCACCGGCAGCAGAAATTCCCACATGCATTTCTTAAAACTGCAGTAGGTAACTTTTGTAAAAATATATTTTTTACATATTTGTTAAACCTGTAATTATGTCCTGGCAGTAGAATATGAGACAGATAATCTGTGAAAAAATCAAGCTCCTCTGGCTCCTCCCAGTGTCCTATTGCCATTTGCAGAAACTCCATCGCTCCCGTTAAGAAACAACCAATCAGAGCTGCGGTCCGTAACTTTGTTTGTGTTCAAAATGTAGAAAAATGTATATAATAAGCGAGTACACCATGAATCCATTTTCCAAACCGTGTTTTTAGCTTGTCCTGAATCACTAGGGTGCACCTATAATAAGTGTTTATATTCGGACTATTTTAGATTGCTTCGGGGATACCGCGGCGGAGTAACCCAGTACCTTTGTGATTCTTCATAGACATAAACAGAGAGAAGTAGTTCCGGCTACGATGTTCTTCCGCAAGACTCAAGCAGTTCTGTTTATTAACCGCTAGAGTGTCAAAAGTTACCTACCGCAGCTTTAAGATACCTCATGTATGATTGTTATTCATTGTTTTGACTAATTCTCAACCGTTTTCCAGCTCTCCTGTCAGCTGCTGTTAAAGGAGATGTAGGCACGGTAAGATTGTTTGCATCTCCTTGTTTGAATTTGAAAGTGGAAGTGTTTTTGAGAAGTGACTCAGCAGGGTGGCACACAAGCACTTGTGCAACTTGTTTGTTTTTCTGATTAAAAGTCACCCGTGTGACTCATTATGTCACTCCTCTGGACTCATGATCTGTTGTGTGTGTCACAGGTGTCGGGGTGCCGCACCCGTGGGGTCAGTCTGCTGGTGCGGGACTCCCAGGGGTGCACCGCTCTGCACCTGGCCGCCCAACACGGCCACACGGAAATCGTGAGTTTTATTCTGGAGCACGGTGAGTGAGAAACAAGCTCATAGACACACACAACCATGTGCTTGAGTTCTGAATTGCTAAATTCTGTTGTTGTTTTTTTAGGTTCAAAGCTGATGCTGGATTTAACTGACAGAGACACGTACGTAGCTGCAGGTTTATCTGATGATTTGCATGTTAATGATGTGAACTGGCATTTAATTTGCCTTCCATTCCTTTTTTTTTCAGAGGCGACACCGCATTGCACAAAGCAGCGGCCCAGCAGCATGTGGAGGTGTGCAGACGTCTGCTGGAGGCCGGGGCTTCCCTCAGCAAAACTAACTTCCTGGTGAGAATCTATTTGTGTTTCCTCTTTGTTTTGACACGTGATGTGAGACTCGGCAGACACTGTCACATTGTCCTTTTCAGGGAAAAACCCCTAAGGATTGTGCCCTGGACGCCGGGAACTCGGAGTTGGTGTCTCTTATGGAGAGCCAGCCGGTGGAGGAGCCGGAGGCGCACGAGGATCTGGAGACGGCTGTATGAACGGACTCACGCGAATAGAGTCGGAAAGATATTTACCCACAGAGAGTGGCTGTCAAGCGCTCCTCCGATCATCCGCTCGCACTCGCAGAGAAAGAACGAGAGAGCGTGAGAGAACACAGACGGAGAGCGAGGTGTTTGGAGAGCACCTCGAGCTGAGAGAGTCCTCGGGATCGTGTCTAGCTGTTGTTTTTCCACTGATGTCGCTGTGGGGTTTTAGCATTTATTTATTGCTCTTATTTATTATAACTATTTATTCAAAGATGGATTAGGTTTTGTTGCACCGCAGGTTAATTTTAGAGACAAAAGACATTTAAACATGCCAGAGATGGAAGCTGTCATGCATCAATATTGTGTGCCAAAGACACACAGTGAGGAAGAACATCAACTGAAGAGGAGGATCTTCTTCCAGACTTTTTACGATTGGACCGAATCATCGCATAGATTTTAAACTCATACGTTTGTGTGCCGTTACAGTGTCGTGAATGTGAAATTATCTTCTGACGACGAGACAAGATCTGAGCCATATTCAATGCAATATGAATGGATGACATTTGTGCATTTATCTATTTAATATTACATTACATTAATGTTTCAAGACAAGTAAAGGAAGCTGATGTGTGTGTTCTTTTTTTTTTTTTCATTGATGGCAGCTGATTGGTTTCTGAAATGCACAGGTTGTGGTATGCTCGAAGAATGACTTGACCAAATGAATGATGTGGTGAGTTCAGTGTGGTATTTTGAACATATGCTTAGTCAACGTTATATGACTCATGCTGGGAAATTCCCAGAGAAGTTTCTGCATGAAAACAGATCATGCTGAGCCTTTGTGAGATTCTTTTACATAGAATACTGTATCATTTTAAAGCATTATTGTGCATGGAAATTGTGTTACCTCTCTGGATGTTTCTACCCCTCAGTGATTATGTAATGAAGTGGCATTATTCTTTTTTTTATGAAAAATATGAAATTGTTCACTAGTTGTATTTTTTATTTTTATCTTTTAAAATACGAGACCACTTGAATGATTTCGTTTTTTTTTTTTTTTTCATTTCTAAATATCTATTTTAGGTGTGTATGAGTGAGTAGACATGAGGGATATGTGGAGATGTGACAAAAATATCATGTTATACGATCTCAAAACTAATGTTTCTCATTAAAGGGCAGTCGGATGGAAAGCACCAGTGTTGAGTGTTTTCTGTACAGTCACAATCAACCTAAAATTACCGTTAAGAGAGAAAACGTGCAGTTTTTCACCTGGCCATCACAGAAAAACCTCACATACTCTCATCTCAAAATTACGTATGGCATGAACGCAGCATTTTTCGAAAGTGAAACATGCACAAAAAGAAAACGTTTAGCATTACAATGTTCATAATGTCCATTCAATGCAATAAAAGCATAAGAATGTATGTAAAAGTAGTGACCGTTTTTACTAACCGTAACTTACCTAATAGAAACGACTTTGAAACGACAAATGATTTTGCATCTCGGTGGGTATGAGCTGTTAACATAATATGAATTTCAGAAGAAATATGCGTTTCCTACGAATGTTCTTCTTCTTTTTAAATTTGTGTCAGGTTAGATGCGTACCTGTGTGTATTCTACTAAATGCCATGGTTTATGATAAATCATTTGTCTGACTGGGTCTGAGCATATGTGTGACGTCTCACATTGGCTCCGCCCACAGCGCATAAAACCTGACCTCGAACCTTCACTGTACTCCGAGTCTGGGATAACATCGGACATGGATCACGCTGTCATGTAAGTGGGTCAACTTTCATTATATATGTAAGGTATTTATACATATATATTAACCAAGATACAATTTTTATAGTCATACTCTTGTATTTTGTTTCTGGTTGTTTCTGGTTAACACTTCCGTGATTTCGTGTTTATACGTAAGTTACAAAAATATGTCTAGAGTTTACAAAACATCAAGTCATGCGTGTGATTTGTGTCTAAACTTATGGAGATGTCTGAGACTGAAGAAAACATGAAATAAACGTCTGGAGTTTATTGTAGTGAGCGTTGGTGAACATGCCCAGACACATTCACTCATCAACACGATCGCGACTTCATACGATCAATAAATAAAAATCCGGATTAAATCACTTACTTGTAAAATAATTCTGTTAGAATAAATGTAAGATCAAAGAATATTCAGGGTTAAATACGCTTAAATTAGAGACTTATATCCCTATATTGCACGAAATACTGTCCGGAGGAGAGTAATATATATATATATATACATATATATAATTAATATAAGAAGAGGAATTTTAAAATGTTGCAATGATGTATCTCTGATGCAAAACCACGGTTAATTTTTAATTGATTGATTGGTTTTATTTGTAGACAATTTTCATAAGGGACATCCTCGTTTTTTGCTACACATTTCTTGCCATGAAAGCATATAAAATGTAGTCCATGACTACTTCACTGTATATTTAGTAAACAAAACCTAATTATGTTTATAAAATGAAATGTTTGTAAAAATTATTATTAGTAAAATTAAATTTAAAGTAAAATGGAACATAGTTAAATTAAGCTTAACAAATCTAGCACGGTTTAAATTAAACTTTATTGTAAAAAATCTGTTTACACACACATTTCACTTAATATCCTCATTATTTCTAACATTCTTAAGCTGTTAAAACATAAATAATAAAATCTAATATAAATAAACTTTACAAATATGTGTTATGGTTTGGTGACGTGTATTTCATATGTGAGCAGGGATCAGCAGCACGGTAACGGTGATGTCCAGACGTCTGCGTCCGACAGTCTGGAGTTCAAACTCCTCATGGCATACACCCGTAAGAGACGACCCACCGACACCCTCCTGAAGCAGGACGTCCCGTCTTCACCACAGCCGGCTGAAGATCACAGCAAACCAAAGAAAAATAAAAGACACAAGAGACTGTCTTTCCTCTTAAAGTGTATTAAACCACAGACAGATGAACCGGCAAACTTAAAGCAGCCAGCGACACTAGCGGGTGAGTTTGAAATATTATATTGATCTTAAAGTATTTTTTTTAAAACCGTCCCTACTGTGGAGATACCAGCATCTGGTTTGCTTCCTTCAGGTTCAGATGATGGGGAAGTGGATGAGATGGAGAACATGGTCAGTGAACTGACCGAGATATCAGACTCTGTCCACTTTGCTCCTTCTGACATAGAACCGGACTCTGAAGGTAAGATTGAGCTGTCTTCTCTTTTGATTTCTGAAGTTTCGGTTGGTTTATGAGAGAAGCGTGCAAACTAAACTTCACGTGTCTGTTCTCTCAGTAGATGTTGTGGAAAAGCTGGTGGAGCTCCTCCGAGAACATGGCGATAAACTGGACAGAAAGGTCAGTGAGATCAAATGAGTGCTCATGATGTCATTTAAGCATGAGATGTAAACCCTGACCACCAGGTGTCTCTGCAAGCATAGTTACCTGCACTGTAATATTCTCCACCGTGCCTGTTTTAAAGTACTATCTGCTTTTCATTCCCTTTTTGACAAGAATTAACCTTGAAAAAGTCCAAAAGTCTTTTACGAATGATAATGTGATTTTCTCCCATTACAATCTATATTTGTATATGTTCTTATAATATCCTTAAAATATTAAATGTTTCTATTGTTGTTTTTTTATATAGTAAAAAAATATATATATATAATATTATAAAAATGTTGTTAACTATGTTTCAAACCAAATTTGGAGGTATTGAAAAACAGGATTAGTGCATGTTAGACCTGAAACCAGATTTGCCGTCACAGACAGTGAAACATGCTGTATACTGTAAACATCTGTTTTGTCCTGTTTTTGCTGCAGATTAAGGAAGACAAGGTGTTACACGAGAAGCTGCAGTCCTCTCTCACATACGGCTTCTTCAAGAAAGTGATGGAAGCTTTCTGTGGAAGTGTCTCTCCAGATGTGCCTCCAGAGCAGAAAGACAAGAAAGTAAATGTGGCTCTGGTCTGTGAAGCCACCAGTCAGCTTGTTGGCATCCACTACCATCCGATGACCCAAGTGCTGGGCTTAGGTGCCCAGTATCTACAGGAAAAATACTCCACGTGGATAAACAAAAACATGCATGCAGGCAATGTAAGTGTTTCAATGAAAACGCATTTTTTCACAGCAATGACATCTGGCCTGATAACAAATAGAAACATGTTTCTCCTTTCACAGGGAGAAGTTGATGACGAATCCAAAGAGGAAGTCCAGTGAGCAGAAGAGATGCTCTCCACACATTACAAAACTTTCTCAGGTGCACAGGCACTTTATTAACCCGAAAAAGTGATTCATTTGTTTACAGTGAACCAGCAGGGAAAAAGCTTGTTTTTGTTCATCTCATAACATCCACGAGAGAAAAAGAGGTAGTTCAAAGCACCATACCTCACTGAAAGTGCTACAGTTACTGCCTCCAAGCATTGCACCAAAAATACATGTTCTATGAAAACCAGCATTATGTGTTTACATGATTAGCTCCACTTGTAAACTATTTTTGTAATTTAATTTGTTATTTGACCTTTTGTTAAATCTGTACTTCTGTTTTTAAATTAACGTTATTTATTTTCTTTATCACTGATTATTACAGTGATTTGTTTAAAAAAAAAGTCTTATTAATGTATTTGAACTTTAACATCATAACATTAAAATAACTTAAATTTTCAGTCATTTTGTCTGTATTTTCTTTCTTTTTTTCTCAACAACTACTGTATTATAGAAGTATGTGGACCGACTTCTAATTAACAGGCACAGGAAGTTGATCAAAAAAGTTCATCAAAGTTCCTAAGACAAGAACGCATTTTGGTTTTAGTTTTTAGGACAACTTTTGATAAAAGGTTTTGATCCTCTTCAAATGTTGATTACTATATAAGTTAATTAGTAGAGGATGTTTGCATAGTTTTGACCATCTGGTGTATTTTATCAATTAAAGGTCATCACTTAATCTTCTGGTTTATATCTACAATAATTTCTAGTAAAATCAAGATACTATTATAATCTTCTTTAATAACATGCATACATATAAACATATATATTTCTTAAATATATACATGCATACACTTGTATTTATACAAACATAATAAATATACGCAGTACACACTCATATTATGTAAACAAAAACTTATTTTGGATGTGATTAATCGTTTGACAGCACTAATGTGTGTGTGTGTGTGTGTGTGTGTGTGTGTGTATAGGCTACAGTATGTACAACACCTCTCTGGGGGGCAAAAAAAACTTGATAATCAGCATACATAGTGACTGACTATGTAACTATGTATTACCAAGCATACATCCAGTCCTACAATCACTTAATTCTTCTTGACAATTCATTCATACAGACATCAAAAAGAAAGTAGACCTTCAAACTCCATTACATTCTATAAAATGAATCTGAGACACAATTTCTGTTGTTGTAACAACCCTGCTTGTAGTAATTGTTTCGATCTAATAACCAGAGCCGGTGGGTGTGTGCGCGAGTGCGCGCAGCTCGCTCAGGTGAAACATGAGACGCGCATTGTGCACCTGTCTTACCGGCTCGAGCGCTACTCCTCCGTCTTATGAAGACTGAGAAATGTCTTATCCCAGACGTCCACGAGCAGGCCTCTCAGATCTACAGGTATTTGCGTGTGTCCTCGGGCGCATTTGGTAACGCAGTCATGATGCATCACAGGAAGTACTCACCACCGCGATACTGCGCCGTCGGCTCACTGCTAGACCTGCCTCAGCTCAATCGATTACCCACCTTTCGTGTGGAAGAAGCTGAGCCGATGGAGAAGAATTCACCCAAAGCCAAACCCAGAATGCGCAACGCCAAGGTGAAGGCGGTGAGGAGGGCTCTGTCTCCCCAAGGACCGCGAGTCTCTCCAAACCCCGCGCAAAGCGACGCGCTGCCCAAGGCGGCAGAGAACGGAGGACAGCGGTCTAGAAAGAGGGGCTTCAAACCCCCGGATGTGAGGACGATATTTGAACCTTCGGCCAAAGACCCGCGCGTAAAAGAGGAGAAAGGAGAAGGACACACGTTTTGTGTGTACGCGACGCACGCTTGGTGCGATGTGTGCTGCTCGTATATCTTTCAAGGTGGCTTGACATGCACAGGTGAGAACTTTTATTTTTATCATATTATTACTAGGCCATATTATATGATTAGCTTAGACAAGGTCTATTCATTAGCATAGTGTGTTCTTCATCAAGTCACTGGATATTGTTCCTGTAGTAGAAATTATAACATTATATTTTTTCATAATCACATCATAAACTCAGTGCATGTTCTTGAGATTCCTCACGCATCACACACTCATTTACAGGCATGCTGACAGACTGGTTTAGGCTTGAAAATTCACTGTGTTGCACCATGGTCACCCACATTTACTTATGTCCCAAATATGCCTAATAATTCTACATGACATTGCCTATAGCTAAGTGTAATCATAATTCATTTGATCAAACCCAGGACTCAGGTTCTACACAAACTGAACATTTGTAGCTGTAATGGTCACTGGCAGTGACGGTTAACATGATCATTCCTGGATGAATGCCTTGCATTGTTTCCAGTAGTGAAACCATTCCTAAAAAGCATATGCAAAACATTATCTGACCTGCAGCCAAATTTGTATTGTAAATTAAGTCATCCTAAAAAAGCACGATCATACTTCTAGATACTGGCTAGAAGTGAAATGCAAGGGTATTTCTTTGGGTTTTATATTAAATTCATAAAACACTCATATGAATGTTACCAAAGTCCCCAGTTCATTATGTGGTTTTATTAACAAAGTTCGGGAGAAGCACGATCAGATAATCATCCAATTTGGTACAGGTGCATCTCGTTTAGCTAATCATCTTATAGCACGCACGCGTATATATATCCAGTCTTCCTACCTCCTGTCCCACGACAGTTTTTCGGCAACCCTCCTCCACCCCAACTCCTCACTTCTAATCTATTTATCCCAAATTGGGATAGGGGGAGTTATTTGGGTTCGGGCTATGCTCCGGGCCCGGACCCCTCCCCCAGGACAGCACGCCAAAATATGCCTACTATTTGCCTTCAGATTAGATGTAAGGGTGAACTCGTGAACTCCTCAAAGTGTCTCTCCATGTCAGAACTGCCTTTCTGCAGAAGTTGTCCATTCACAAGAGTTAACTCAAATGGAACAACTGGACAAAGGTAACTTTGAGTCTTCTGGCTGCTCGACTCGAATGATCAGGTAATTGAGAGCGAGAAAGTCACTGACTCGGCTGATCAGCCTGAAAGCCATCCAATTTTCATGTGATTTAGTCTATAATTTCATTATTAGTAAATTTTAAGGGTCCACTTTGAGATCCTGGAATATGTGGGCAGAGAAACGGTTCATTAACTCTGTGAGAGAGAGAGTAGTGTCTGTTTTGATGATAATGAGTTTGCTTGCAGTGGTTCAGTGGTTGTTGGATTTGTTTAGGTTTGTGTAATGTGGGTGGACTGGTGTGGGTCAGTGACCATGTTTACATGCACATGCACATGATTAATTACCAGACTCTGTCATATTTCAAAATAAATCTAAATAAAACAGCAATAATATTGATATTGTATGAGATGTAACTGTGGTATTTTATTGTTAACTAAAATTATTAAAAATAAATGTTATATTAATGTTTTTAATCATACACACAGAGACATATATATATATATATATATATATATATATATATATATATATATATATATATATATATATATATATGAAATGTAGAAATAAAGTTAAAGCACTACAAAAAAACAAAACAAAAAAAAAGCTAAAGCTAAACAGAAATGTAAACAAACAAAATAAACAAAATCACATAACAAAAATTCCCTTAGTAATATACACTGTTCATTTCCATATATTCAAAACAAAAGTGTTATGAAAAATGGTAAAAAGAACACACATAGATATGTTTATTCAGAATATGCTGATTGCATGTACAGTATACAGGAATATCCAAAAGCAATGAAGCATATTTATTTAAATATACATGCTTTTATATTATAAATTGTAAAGTGTGCATGAAAAAGTGACAGTTTCCTCCTCATGTACTGTATCTTGTGTTTTTTAAAACAGTTATGATGGAGTTTGCTAATGGTCTTAATGACTTTTTAATGCAGTGAAAGGAGTTTTCGGCCTGTTAACTGGTTTCCACTGTAGCGTCTCTGTATTTCTCTTCACGTCATTCATTGCAAATAATATTCTGTAGCAAAATGAATAAAGATATCTTTTTCCCACCTTTGTGGGTCACATTCCTTTGGCCCTCTTAGTTAGACTGTATTGTGTGCTGCTATTTGACACCCACCTGTCGGCTCCCCAACGTCCATCTGTCTGTTTGTGTAACGCCAGTGACAGTGTGTCTAGAGAAGACACACCGTCCTGTCACAGCACAATCGGATCACAATGGGCTTCCCCTCAACCAGCTGACACAGTCACAAGGGGACCTAGGGGGCCAGATAACAACTGCACAAACACACACACACACACACACACACACAATGACAGGAGACCACAAGCAGTTAGCAGAAACTGTAAAGTCAGTGAAGATATTTCAGTCTGTAAATGCTCAAGGGTTGAAGTGAGGCTCGATGTTGTTCTGGTCATGGGTCTCCGGAAAGCCTTTGCAAGAACTTTGAGAAGACTTACTGGAATCCTCTACCGCTTCCCAAAAGCCATGCGGCGTTCCGGGCGACTGGAAGTTAGTCTGCTGTGGAAGTCATCCGGTGGGTCCAGATCTCTTTAGTGTTTTGTATTTTTTTATCAGCAGTACAAAGTCTATGGAACAATGAGGATTAATATTAGTGTCATTTAATCAATCTAGAATTTTTTATTTTCTTAAACATATTGTTAGTGGTTGTATATGCAAAAATCACTGCCATGATGCTATATGATGCACGTGGTTGCTAGGTCATTGCAATGGGGTTGCTTACTAGCATTAGGCAGGAGTCATTCTCCAGTGGAAATTATAAGCCTAAACTTACTCTATACTAGTCTTCATTGCATATAGCAGGGGTTTTCAAACTGTGGTGTACAGGGGGTCTTTGGAAATGTTTAGGGAACAAGCTTTAAATTTATAAAAAAATAATAATAAATAAGATAAAATAAATAAATAATATAATCAAATAAATAAAATTATTTGATTATATGATTGAATTATTGTATTTATTTTAAATGAAAATAAATAAACAGTAGCAGTAAAAAGTATATTAAAATAGATTTTAAAATGATGAAAACAAATAAATAAATACAATATAAATCATATACTCTAGTACAGTACTATAACAATACAGTAATTACAAATGTAATAATGTCACGTAATAGAACTAGACATCTTTCCAAATAATATTTTTTATATATTTATAATTGTATTCTTTACTTTTTTATCCTTTAAATCTAGTTAATTAAGACTAATCAAATGTATTTCCAATGTTTATTTGGATTTATAGGATTAAACTGAATCTAAACTGTGATGTTGAGCAATGCTGTTACTGTATGAGATTGCTTTTCAAAAAAAGGAGAAAATCAAGGACGAAAGACAGAGCAACTGGGATGGTTATACATCCTAATGGATAAGTTAACATGGTGCTCATTTTGTTCAGCACTGATGCCTGTTGCTCACAGGTTTGACTAAACAGTCATCATCTATAGACAGTGATTATGTGAGGGTCTTGTCTGTGTGTGGTATGTTGTGTTGCTGGGTGCCGTGGTGTCTCAGGTGATGTAATGTAAACCTCATGCTTTTTAAGGACAAATGCAGTGCTAATTATTACAATGCCAACAGCTACAGACTCCCACCGAGCACTAAAATCATCCACTGAAGCCAACACCACTGTGGGAAGAGGTTCACGATAACATGCCGAATAGATCACTGGTTTAATTTCCATTGACTAAAGTCATGCAAAAGAATGGAGCGTCTTCTTAATGTTTTGTCACAGACAGGTGTTGCTGTGAGTTTAGGATGGATGGTTGTGTGTGTGTGTGTCCTGTCTGCGGTGTGTTGATCTAATCTCGGCACGGAGACGACAGAATGTGGCTCTGCCATGAGCGCAGACAGAAAAAGAGTTATCTGTGATCAGCTGAGTAAGGACAGGCTCGGCTACTTGTTTGTTCGTCACTTGCAGGTTTCCACAAACTGACTCTATTGTTTTCGGAGTCTGATATGAGAGAGATATTTGACGAGGAAATAGCCATGTCAAAAAACAAGCAACGTCAAATTGCATTAGTTAGCGACATCGATAAATGTCATTTTGTAAGTCTGGTGGACATATTTTTATCATACACATAAAAAAGTTGTACAAATGTTTAATGATTCATCATAAGTTGCTTGTGTTTGACTTGCAATGTTTTTTTTGAGGACATGTAAAAAAAAAAAGTGAAAGAACAGCACTTCCACCTGTCCAGCACACGCATCTGTTAAATGAAGGAGGCCGAGAGTAAAAAAAAACACCTGGATCTGACGTCAGAAGCTGCATTTTTCGTTAATTACACATCATGTGTTCCTTCTTCCTGGTTCTCATAGGTCAATCAGTTCATGGCAGCATCCCAGTTTGCATACTTTACTATTAAAAATATAGTCTTGCTCCAAAGTTTTTAATTTACAAAAAATGTATACTTTTATTCTTCAATGATGCATTAAATTAATCAAAAGTGGCAATAAAGACACAACATTTATAATAAGAAATGTTTCTTAAGCAGCATATTAAAATGATTTCTCAGAATGAAATCATTTCTAGAATGAAAACGCAGTTTTGCTGCTCAGGAAGAAATTACATTTTTATAATATATTCACATAGAATTTTTAATTCACTTTATTTTAAATTACAACAATTCACAATTATATGTTTCCTTCTCTATTTGTGATCAAATAAATGCAGTCTGATATGAGAGAGATATTTGACGAGGACAGCACTGTCAAAATCAAGCAATGCCAAACGATAGCAGATGAAATAGATAAATGTCATTTTTCTCAGTCTGAAGGATGGGTTTACAAATGTTTTAAGCTGCTTCATAGTAAAGTATGCAAACTGGGATTCATCCATAAACTGTGATTGACTATAAGTTGCATAATTTGTCTTGTTTTTAAATTTATTTTTTATAAAATAAATGCAGCCTTAGTGAGCAAAAGAGACTTTAAAATGAAAAATAAAATAAAATAAATATTACCAACCCCCACATTTTAAACGATAGTGTACTTTACTGGTAATGGAAAATACATTTTTATTAATGTAGTAAGCCACTATTGGCATCAAATTATGTCATAATTATTGTCATTGTGGTCTAATGACTATATTATTCTCACATATTATTTAGAATGGCCTGTATGTTGATTTGGATGCTGTGTATATTTTCTTGCTCAAGCATGTTATTTTTCTCTTTCACTAGTTTAAATGAAAGCAAATGCAATGATTTTCCTCCTAAATGAAGCTTAACTGTATTCTGTGTGAGGCTGGTAAATATTTAGAAAGTGAGGCGCTGCTGCTGTGGGAATGATGCATTAGTGTTATATGAGCTGTCTGTAATGTGTTTGTGCTCGGGAAGAGTTTAAGAACTTGAATGACTTGTTCTCTGTCAACATGCAAAGTTTTAGAAACAGAGCTCCAAATATTGCACTGTCACACCACAGTCTAAATTCGGGACTCTGTGTGTGTGTGTGTAAAGTTTGCTCCTCGGGTAGGTTTTGATCGATAGTGCCATCCCTCATTACGGGAAGTGCAATTAAGGAAGAGACAGGCCTGCACTTCCCACCTGCCCCAGAGACCTGAACAGATTGTGTGTGTGTGTGTGTGTGTGTGTGTGTGTGTGTGTGTGTGTGTGTGTGTGTGGGCATACATTAGCTCAGTTCCTACACGGTCCAGACCGCAGCTCTGTGTAAAGAACAGCACTTTAAGCAACCATTACCCATCATGCCCCAGTATAAAAGATCCACTTTCATCACATCCTATCATTGCTCATCCTCTGTGTCGTTCTGCTCTCTGCTGATCTTTTAAAAGAGCAGCGTTCCTCCTGTTCCCCAGAGGAATATTTTATTCGAGTCAATGTCATCTCTGGCACGTTACATTTAAGCATCAACTTTGTCTTAGATGTCTAAAATTCTTAAGGTGAAATATACAAAGATGTATATGAGATAAGTGATAAGTGTTGACATGCAGTACAGTGTGTACTCACATACTTAACAAGTGTTAGAGATCTCTGGCTTCTGATTGTGTACTTTTCTAATGAGAGCACAGTTTGAGATTTCTGAGACCTTTCTTACACTCTAAGAAAGAGATGTTTGTGAGTTTAATGGGGACCATGTACTCTCCATTCAATCGCACTGATGTCTAGCAGAAATATTTAAGATATTAACAAGATCTTATTTGTAATTTGGGTATATAAAATGCAGAGAAGCAAGCCTCTTAAAGACGTACGCCTAGTGCATAAACTAGAGGTTATGGTTTAGAAAGTTTTAAATATGCATATTTTTCTTACACATACTGTATGCATCACTTCACTTCAGAAGGCCTTTATTAACCCCCTGGATCCATATGGAGCACTTTTTATAATGGATGGGTGCACTTATGGGGTATTAAAAATAGGGACCCCCATCCAATGCTTAAAACGTTGATATAAACTTGCAGTTGTGTGTTAAAAAATACGTAATTCTGAGAAATACAGTCAATCTTTTTTCCTCAGAACTGGACTTTATGGACAGAATTGCAATTCTGATTTTTTTTTTATGAAGTGGCAGAACTGGCTTCCATAGAATGGCACCAGTTGTTGTGATGTAAACTAATTTGAGAACAATAATAGTCTAATAACTCTGAAGGTTATGGGTGTAAAAGTATCTAGGTGATGATAAAATGCACGTTTAAACACAAAGTGCTTTTCACACTTCCTGTCATGTATGTGACCTGAGCTTCATCATTTGACAGTCAAATCGCCCGACTCAGCACAATGAGAGAGAGAGAGAGAGAGAGAGAGAGAGTTACTCACAAATGAGTTTCCGTGGAGATTGCATGGGCGAGAGGCAGATGAGTTTGTCCTTCTGTTCTGAGAGTGAACTGCAGAGGTTGAGCTTTGTTTCTGATGGGATGTTGTGAGTCAAGCGTCTGAGACAGAAAGTGTCATCACTCGAATGCTTGAGTGTGATGGGAGCAGCATTCTGTAAACTATACAGCAAAATTACCCAGCAAGTCAAACATCAATCTTCAGGTAAGGGTGTTGATGGACTTGTGTGAAATGCCTCATGTAATCTACATTGGATGAACAGACAAGTGTATGTGCGTCATGTTTTTGTGAACACTGCTGAGGACTGGAAAGCAGAGGATGCACAGCTTATTGTCTATCCATTAATTCATTCATTTTCCATCTAATGCAATCATTTCAGCATCAGAAAGCATGTTTCATATGCAATACACAAAATGAATGAATGCAAAACCATAGAAAAAGAGATGATTTTAACAATGCATTGGATTTAATGTTCGAACGACTGTCAGTTTTATGTCTAAATGTGCATGGAGCTTTCTTCCACTTTCCTAAAACACGTCTAAGCTTTTCTACGTTAAGATTTTGCATGTGCGCCATCTTATTTGCAAACCAATATTTTGCTTTCCATTTAGCCTGCCGGAAACCACCGTATTTCATTAAATCTCCTACAGACCAGAACTAATATGATGCAGTTTGTTTAAGAGAGTTGTGCTATTACTAAGCACACCATTTATTTCCCCTTGTGGGTGAAAGGACATGATAAAACCACTCCAAATACCTTAGAAATGCCCTAGAAGACTATAGAAACCACAAAGAAACACCCTAAAGAATATTCCGAATCATATTGTGTGTTATTAACTTATTATTTAGCACATTAACACAGCTGCCTGTTCTTGTTTTCTCTCCTGCAGGTTGTAAATACACGTGTCATGTTCAGTGCCGTGACCAGGTGGCGCTAGACTGTCATCAGAACGGGGCCATTAATGGCTGCCAGCACAGCCCTCTTGTTCAGGACCATCTTAACAACAATCAGTCGTCACACAGCGTGAGTACAGAGTTAATTTGTGTCTGCATTCAGGTTTACATACACATTTAATTCAATATCACCTGAACTACAAGAGTGAAAGGGATAGTTCACCCAAAAATGAACTTCCATAGAAGGAAAAAAAATGCTATGAAAGTCAATGGCAACCACCAATTGTTTGATTACCAGCGATCTTCAAAATATCTTATTTTATGTTCAACATAAGAAAGGTTTAATGATGACAGAATTTACATTTTTGGGTGAACTATCCCTTTAATTAAACTTTCCCTGAATGACAACAATCACAGTCTGATAGTGATGATTAGGTGTGACCACAAGGGGGAGATCAGTTGCAGTTAAACAACCTATACGGTAGTTTCAGTATTGCTGTAAATGTAGTTTGAGCAATTTTATATTAATTCTTGGTCTTGTGCATGTTATTTTAATCTTCGTGTGCAGATAACTGATTAATAGTCCTTAAGTACGGCCGTTGTGGTGAAGTTAGAAGGGTGTGTTGATCATAGCTTGCTCTAAGTAATTATTGCTTTTCTTATGTTTCTATTTAGACGCAATGGTGTGATTTAGCTAAAGAGAAAATATGATAATAATAATAGTAAGTTATTTAGCACCATATGAGTTTAAACTCACACGATCAGTCCTATTGGACCTGGCATGGAAATAACAATAGCAGTGTATTACTCTTCAGCAGAATTCCTCTGGTCCAGATTTGTTCTCATGCATCTGTGCTTTGAAGACTCTCACCCCCGATGCTCTGTAAACTGTGCAGTATGAATGAAAGACGAGCTCTGTGAATGTGTGTCTGTGACCCAGCGGGGTCAAAAGACAGGTTAGTGTGGTATGTGTACTATTCAATAAATCTAGATCTGTCAGTTTAGTCCGGAGCAGAAAGAGATACTGGAATATGTTAATTGCTGCGTTACTGTGGCTACAGAGCCTAACTGTATAGTGATTGGTTAAAATACAAAACCGATTCAAATTATTTATAAATGGGTGAATTTTAATGAAAACTGTCAAGAACGTCAACATTTCAAAGCAAATGCACTCCATAATCCAAAAAAAAATAAAAAAAATAATAATAATATATATATATATAAAATACGTTTTTTTGGAATGTGATATTATTTTTATAATAACTGGTCTTATTCATTGCACCAAATTATTAGTAGCCTAATGTAAAGTAAAATAATTATCATTACTGTATAGTGATGAATAACTGAAGATGCATGGTAGTATTTCTAATCTTTTCTGATTTAAATAATATTTAAAATTAAATCTAATTACATTTATAATATAACACAATAATTTAATTTAAATGTAATTAAAAATGTTGTGCACCAACACAATTTACATAAATAAGAAAGGTTTCTGCATTATAGTAGTGGAAATTTGTCAGGATAATGTGCTTAATTGTTGTCAAAATACACTTAACAGTCCTAAAAAAGTTATTTCTTTGTGCAAAATATAACTATAGCTTATTTCCCTTTTA
Organism: Carassius auratus; assembly: GCF_003368295.1. Classification (NCBI taxonomy): domain Eukaryota; kingdom Metazoa; phylum Chordata; class Actinopteri; order Cypriniformes; family Cyprinidae; genus Carassius; species Carassius auratus. Next base: position 26,370,685 of record NC_039246.1, on the reverse strand, counting down.
ATTTTGGAGGTAAAATATGACTCACGTTTCTTGGTGACATTGACCCACATAGCAAAGCTGTGAATCATATAAGTCATGATAAGCTTTGCAAAAAAACTCAGCTGTCCTTTAGTTTAACTTTAGTTATGCTGCAATCGTGTTCATCTAACCAAGTTTAGTCACATTTTATTTTACATATACCAAATAAATATGTATTTGAATGCCAACTGTTGCTACCATTCTGTTGCTACTATTCATGTTATGTGGTTTGTTTATTTGTCTTATGGATGTTCAGTGCGTAGTGCACCGTTCAAAGACGCTGTATCGTGTGTGAGATCTGAAGTTGGTTCGTTAGTAATTTGGGATTAAACATGGGTGTGTACATTCTCACAGGACAGTGAGAAAGCAGCTGTCTGTTTCAGTCTAACGTTCATTTTAGCATGCGTCTGTCTGACTCTTCATATAGCCCCTACATTCCAGAAGCCCTCCTCCCGCTGAGGACAGTTAGTTGAGTCAGCCACGTTACTCAGGGCCAGACAAGGTCATACAAACCGCTGACTGTTGAGGGAGGGCTGGGCGTCTACATGTAACACCCACTCAACAATGCAGAAACAAACCACTGACAAAATACTGGGGGAGAAGTACATCAAAACATTAAGACATAACATCAAGTTGTTGTTTTTTTTTTTTTTTTTTTTTTTTTTTATGAAAGATTTTATTATAAACTTGTTTATGTCTGTGAACAATTTAAGAGTGATTAATGTTTTACAGACAAAACTGTAAAGTAAATGTTTTTTATCTTTGGTGTAAGTGTGTTTTACTTTTGAAAACACTGCTGTGTTATGACTGTACTGTTAGGTCGGCAATATTGTGTGCAGAGACTGAGAAAGAAACAGAGGTGTATAATATATGATCCAAACAAAAATGAACAAACAGACAGATGTAGGAAAGAAAGAGTTTCCCGCCAGGAAACAGTTACAGGATGCCTGCGGCGTAACCAAGCCAGTACACACACACACACACGTCTGTTTATGTTCACACACACATCACAACAGATTCAAGCACAGATACAAACACAGACTCACAGGTGCATTGACCACAATAATAATAATTAATAAGCACCAGTCTATATAAGTGTAAACTCATGATTACTGTAAGCCAGCAGGAGGAACCATCAAGGACAAGAACTTCTACTTAATTTCTGCAGCAGCTCAAATTTTTTGTTTTTTAGTTTGGCTATTCCAAAGAAAAGCATGTTAAAGTTCAGATTTAGCACAAGTATGTTTCATAATAATGTGGGTCGTCCATTTTTCTCGTGAGGCAGCAGTTTGTTGGCAGGCGAGAACTGAATGCTGGGAACTCTTTGGGTGGTGAAGCTTTAACTCCACCGCACTAACCACGCGCCCATTTGACTCCTACTAAGAGATATGAAGATACATGTTACGCAATCTAGTCTCTGATTATTATAGATTTAGCAAAGATTTTAGTTCGTGTAAGACTACGATTACTCTCAGTAGTGAAGGACAGATATTTGTCTGCAGTACAGTAGTAGATCATGTGAAGAGACTGTAAATCAGCTGGCTTTGATTTGATCAGAATGATTTGATTTGGCTGTGCGTCACATTTGATCTAGAGTTTATGTCTGCAACTGATGTCAGATGTCACAGACAGTGTTGGGAACGTTACTTTAAAAAAGTAATTAGTTATAGTTACTCACTACTTGTTCCAAAAAGTAACTAAGTTAGTAACTGAATTACTCTATAATAAAAGTAACTCGTTACCAGGGAAAGTAACTATTTGCGTTACTGTAAAAAAAAATTAATAATAAATAAATAAATAAAGTTGCTACATGTCAGAGAATTTGTACTTTTTTTTTTTTTTTTTTTTGCAGTTTTCACAAGTCAGCTGAAATTAGTAGAACAGACCGGTACATAACTTTCAATATTTATAGCACGTCAACAGAGTTTTATCCAGCACTTCAAGTATTATCTTTGTAAGAAAAGTGTTTTTGGCCACTAGCTTTGTAGATGCGTGTGTCACATATTACATGTACATATTACATGCACGTTCTTGCCTTTGACCACAATGAATTTGAAGTAGTGCTTATATCTCTACCTTGAAAATGCCAACTTTTCATCGGATTGCTCCTGACTCGACATCTCTGCTGCGAATCTCTGTGTAGCTATTGCGTGTGTGTGTGCGTGTGTTTGGCGCCACTGGCACAGCCGTGTGTGCCGGCATGTGAGTAAAAACACTGGCTCTGATTGGCTACCATGAAACACATGACTCTGCCTTAGCCAATCACAACCACTTATCTCGTCATTAACCCACCTGCTCACTCGCTGTGTGAGCCAGGGGTGCGTTCGGATTGCATAGTTTATTAAATCAATGCATAGTAACGCACCGCATTTAACGTTCAGTAACGTTAACGGCGTTGTAACGACGGGAAAAGTAATTAGTTATTACCGCGTTACTGAAAAAATAACGTCGTTACCTAAAGCCGTTCTTTTAAACGCCGTTATTCCAAACACTGGTCACAGATAACATGATGTTTGACTAGGTTAAACATGCTATTCTACAGGACCACATGTCATTATGTAGAAATGTGTGTTCAGTCCAAAACAATTCACATTTATTTGAAAACGCTATTCACATTGTATCAAATAAGCTTCACCGGAAATTCAGAGTTTAGCTAATGTTATAATTAAGTTATGAAAACGTTTCTGAATGTTAAACGAATGTTCAAAACATTCCATTTTTAAAAAGTTTTTATAACATTTTACTTGGTTAGTTTTGAATGTTCTATGAATAAAATCATAATAAAATCATAATAATAAATAACACTTACAAAATGTTACATCTAAATAAAATGAATGGCGGAAAAAAAACGGTGAATATTTTTGTTCTAACATTTTGAGAACATTAGATTCAGTTTTTTCGAGAACTGAAGAAATGTTTTATTAACGTTACTTGAAGAATGTTTGACCAACTTTGAGAAAACATTATAGCAAAAGTTTTGAAAACATTCCCTGTTAGCTGGGCAGTTGATGTCACATATTCATATAAGCATGTTTGCATGTTTGATAATCCTGAAGTATCAGAGCACAACATGTTCTGGTTTCTTTTTGCTTGTTCTCTTTGGTAGATCTGCTGTTAGATTGCTCAGAAAGTCCAGCTGAGTGTTAAAATTCAGCTAGGCCTGTAAAATTTAATGAGTGATTTTTTTTTAATTGAACCTCGAGTAATTGTGTAGCTGTAGAATCACATTTGCTTAGAAGGAGATTGCTAGAAGAATTTGGCAACTATTGGTCCAATAATGCAGCTTGGGAAAATATGTTCTTGGCTGGACTGGAATGCTAGAAGAGTTCACTTTGGCTTTTAACTATCACATGATGAACTAAAGGAACCTATAAATACCCTACTATATAGGTAAGGGCATTGACCTAATTGAAGACCACAATCTCTGACCGTTACGCAACTTTAAAGAAGACAAACCCTCTTAGCAGAATAAGCAGGTACTGTACTGTAGGTGTTTTCCCTCAGGTCTGAGATTAGAAACTGTCTGGTTTAAGAGCTAATCCCTTCTCTTTCTTCAGATCTTCATTGCTAAGTAAGAGGTATCCAGTAAACCTTTTCTGCAACGTTACTACTGTTTTCCAATGGTTTGCAAACATTGCTACTTAATCACAGTGCATAAATGCAAAATTCTATAAGTTCTCAAGTCCTAAAGAGTGTTTTTAATTAAACTAGCCTATGTTTGTAAATGAAACCATGGAGTGCCCTTTGACAGAATACCAGAGTGCGGTTGCTGTGGCTACTTCTATATCAAACAGTAATAAAGTACCTTTCCATGGAAAAGCGCACCCAGCCTGTCTGCATGTGAATGAGTGCTTGCTAATTGCACCCAGCCATCACCACATTCAGAAGGACTGGAATAGCCGACAGGATCAGCTGGATGTAAAAGTGGAAAGCTCAGCAACGGGTCGGATTGCATATTGAGGTATTTCCAAACATTTTGGACTGATAACAAACCTGTTCCTTAAAACTTTTAATAGATTGTTCTGACTCCAAAATTTGGATAAGCCAAAATGTAATATTAGATGTATAATTTGAATCTGTGAAACAGGATTTAAAATGTCAAAATAATAAAGTTAAAGGCACTATGCAGGTCAGATTTGTTCTCACAATTCATTAGGCCTTATCTTCATCCTTTCCCTCACTTCCTCGCTTTTCGTTCAATCATAGAGCCATTGTATCTTCAGTCTAGAGAGTTGAATCAAGCTGTTGTTTATAGAGGTCAGGTCCACCTCAGCCCAATGTTTATGTTTAGATAAATCAATTTCAACCAAAGTAGATGCTTTCCTGAGGGTTTGGACTGCTGAATTCAAAAGATTCTGGGATAACGTAGACATTTATGCCTGTATGTACTGTAGATACCAGACCGACATACAAAGAGCCTTTAAAACTTCAAGTGACCTTCTGAAACCCACCACAAGACAAGACAGAACCCGTCCTGGAGTCAAACCATGAGCTGTGGGCCTCCTTTGTGTGGATTCTGGTACTAAATTACATTCTATTTAGTCTTTCTTTACTGTCTGGATATGTGAGGTTTGGCTGGAGAAAAGACTATGATTTCCATCTAGGGATAGTGAACACTGATTGTTTGTGTAGAAAACCCTGATCTCGGGTTGGATCTCTGAGAAGCTGAGGTCACTGTCTGTTTCAGCTTCCCTCAGATTCTTGTCTTTTTGAGTTCACCTCTTATATCTTGATTTTCCCAAAATAATAACTTCTGGAGTATCTGAGAAGAGGGAAACTAACACTTTTAAATGCTACACCCTTATGCATAATGCTCCTTTTGGGTGTTTATTGGAGTCATGTGTCTTTTGTCATGCACTGTAGAGTTACTTTGCCTTTGGGGGCTCTCGTTTGCTTTACAGTATTAGTTACATAAATAACTTGGTAAAAATAGAGTGCCTGAGGATAAAAATATTTATTATATCACTTGTGTTTTTTGTGTTACATGAAGTTCTGTAAAAGTTTGAGCCAAAAACAGAATGAATTTTCAAAACTATAGTCATCTTTGCAAAGTAATGCTTAAGTCACCTTGATTCAATGGTCTCTTAAAGTATAATTAAAGAGCAAACACTATACATGTAGCAATTTGTCATTACAGGTTTAGCCTTATAATTTAGGACAATTAGAGGACTGAAATGGCTTTACGCTCTGACCTCCTAAACCACACACTCCCAGATGAGATCATTAATGACTGTAGTAAGGTGTGTACTTCCTGAGGTCATCTACACATCCACATAAAACTCTTTTTTTATGTATAAGAAATTGTTAAAAGTTGATTTACGAGACATTCCACACGCCCTCATGTAAATACTGGCACATAATCAGAGCCTGTGTGCTGGGAACATGAGCCATGCCACTCAGCATAAGAATGTGGGCAATGTGTAATGAAGGTTACGGCCCACAGCCGGAAAAACTACAGGTTGCAGTCACAGGTCACCCCTGTGTCCCTCCTGCCAGACCCCATTGTTCTGTAGCAGAGAGAAGTGAGCTTGGGAATGAGTTTCCTTGCGAACTGAGACATTTTCACACGCTCCTTGGAAACACTGATTTATGGAAGTTGCTTCCACTTCAATTTGTTATGTATTTTAAGTAGTTTGTGCTGCATCAGCAAATAAAATGTATTTCAAAATAATTTAGAATTTTAGAACCATTGTCATTTTTGTGTGAGAACTAATGTTAATTCAAACTGATCTCATGACAAAATATAACGATTTCGACAATACGACAATTTCATATTTTATGTGTTTTGTATGAAAACGTATGATTTTTAGGAAAAAAAGTAAGCATTATACTCCACCTCTAAACCTAAACATGGTAAACAGATTGTATGAAAACATTATAAATGGGATTGTACAGACTTATACATTTTAAGGCCCATTCACACCAACAACCAAAATGGTACGTTATTCAAATGAAAAAAAAAAAAAGTAAGCATAAAGCTCTACCCCTAAAGTCAACCATTGAAAACAGGTTGTACTAAAACCTACAAATGCGATCGTATGAACTTGCACAGTTTAAGGCCCATTCACACCAAGGACTATAACTATAAAGATCATCGTTTAGTGTCCACACCAGCAGCTTGTAACATTACGTTATTTTGTCGTCTGCTTTTTTCAACGTGCAAGTCCTTTAAGGGTGTGTTTACACAATAATGATTACATTAATGAATATATCCTTCACGTTTTTGAAGACATGAAGACTACTATATTGGCAAAATTATACCCGCAAAAATAAGTAAGTGATGTAAAATGCATGCCATGCCAGTAGTTTTTGATGTCACCTGTAAAAAAAACGCTACACATTTGTGCACATACTGTACGCATTCGTATAGAATAAACATGTAATATGCACGTGTATGACGTCACCATTTTCAGTTTGGCATCTTTGTTGCTTACACAGAAAAAAATTATTGTATCATTTTCAAAAGTTTGCATGTTCATGTCAAAATGCCTTTTTGTATAAATAAAAAGAAATGCATAAAATGTTCAATTTTTAGACAAAAAAGTTTGCATGTAAACACATCCTAAAGCTGGGTGGATTCTAATTTGCTGTAAATCGTTAATCACATGGATTCCAATATTTTTCTTCCGTTTCCTTATTTTTTATTTATTTATTTATTTATTTTGTAGTGTGAAATCTCCTATTCTCATAGAATTAGAATTACAACAAAAGGTAAAAAAGCTATGATTTGCAGTGAGATTGTGTTGGTTTGACATAGTACTGACCTACCACTGATGCCTGTGGTTTGCATGATTTGGCCGTTTCTTTACTGACATGGTATTTTTAGGTCTTTTCCATGTTCTTGGGTTTAAATTAAGCACTGCCCTTCCACAAACTTCTTGAAAGCCTCAGTTTGTGGGGCGTAGTTACCCTGTCCTTGATCTACTGCAGATGTTGCTTGGATTTCAGTCTTTGGAATCAGACATTTTTCTCTTGACTGGGTGGGCTGTTATCATCAGGGACACACTGTAAAATACAATATATACATGTATAAACGAAAATTGTTTGGAAACATAATATGATAAAACCCCAGTGAAACACAGTGTGCTCTTTTGGATTGGAGCTCTTAGAAGTTGATATAAAAACTGTTTGGTGGTGGTTGCAGTGATGAATTTCGCCTGACGGATAATGCAAGCCAAACCAGATGCGCTGTCATGGGTTTAGTGGAAAATTTGCTTAGGATATCATAAATGCTGTGCTCTTCTGAATATATAATATAGCAATAGTTTTCTTTTTTTCAAGAACTAGTTACATGAGCTACAACTTACATGTGTAATTTTAGGACGACTTTCTAATTCTCCGGATATCTATGATCTGGAGAAAAGTGGGACCCAACATCTTTGGATAAATTACAAAGAGCGCCTAACCCCAGAAGTGATCGGTTTGCTTGTGGAGTAAAGCCAAAACCAGACCTTATGTCCAACACAAAGTCATAAAAATGAGGCTTGTAATTTGTCATTGGTTGGGTGGGTTAATTTTTTTTACTGGTTTGCAGTTTCCACATGGAAGTTTGCTCTTCATAACTGACTGATCAGATAACTTTACTTTTAAACACATGACCTGAAATGTGAGAAGTTGTAAAAGTGGTGGTAACCCATATTTTTTCTGTGACCATGGTCACAAGTTGTTGTCCAAACATGTTAATTAACAATCACAAGTGTGATCACAATGTTGTCGTTCTCTTGCTAGTTTAGCTCACCAGGCCCAGTTCTACCTTGCTATGATACACACACTTGAACACATCTTTTACAGAAGTCTGTCATCAACAGTGTTGGGTGTAACGCGTTATATTACTTTTTTCAGTAACTAGTAGTGTAAGGCATTACTCGTCTGAAAATGGTAATATTATTACAGTTTTCCCGAGCTAGTTACTTGCGTTACATTTGCCAGTAGCACCTTAATCACACACAAGGCACACAACACAGAGAACAGAAGGGAAGGGAAGGAGGGCGTGAATGGAACAGTGATTGGTCTGGGTTTGGCACGAGGTATCATTTACCATCACTGATTGGTCGACAGCCGGCAGCAGAGCGGCACGCTCAGACAGATGGGGAAAAATGGAAGCGTCAACAACGGCAAGCTCTTTTTCAGAGGAAGGTTCCCAGCAACAGAAAGCTAGTTTCGACGGGTGGAGATTCAGTAATTATTTTGTAGGGGTGCTCCGATCACGATCGGCCGCTCGTTAATGCGCATCTCAGTAAAGCCGGTTCTCTAATCAGCGGTTTATTCCATCAGGTGCGTGAACCATATGTTCATACAACCGTGCCAATAAACGCTGAAAATGAACTGGATTTGCGCATCTTCTCAGTTAATAACGGCTCTGTGTAGTAACAGCTGCTCTATGTGAAATCACGCACCTGATGGAATTAACCGCTGATTAGAGAACAGGTGTACTGACGAGCAGTAATATAAGTGAGTTGTGTAAACAGTGATTTATGTGACTTCAATTATTTCTTATTAAACTGAAATCGAAAAGTAAAAAGTATTTTTTGGAAAAACCACATCCTGGTGTTAGTCTTCATATGCTGCTGAATAGTGTTAACACGGATATAGAAAAATAAGGAGTGCAAGAGATTGATTCCTAATGTCAGTTTATTTTTAATTAATACTATAGTAGTTCGGTTCCTTTTACATCTTTAACTACCCGTTAATTTATCAATTGAATGGGTGACCTATCCTCATTAATAGAGCAAACATTTGCCCCCCCTGAGAGAATTGGCAGGAGCCGCCACTGATAAAGACCCTAAAGAACACTCCTCCTTTGTATGTTCTCCCTCCATCTGATGCATCTCAGGCAATCATAGAGTAATTAAGAAAAAAAGATGTAACTAGTAATATAACTAGTAATATAACTAGTTACTTTCTCCAGGGAGTAATAAAGTAAAGTAAGGCATTACTATTTTTGAGAGTAATATGTAATATGTAATATATTACTTTTTTGAGTAACTAGCCCCAACACTGGTCATCAAAGTGTCTTCCACTTTTACACAGTTGGACTCATGTTTGCATTGGTCCACAGCTACACCCTTTCATATGGGCGTACTGCCTTGTATTAAATGCCCCAAACCTATATTTTTAGCTCAGATGGTAGGCCTGCACCAACTTGGGAAGTAGTCCATGCTATGTTTCAAAGAAGGAAAATAAGAAAGCTTGCTTCTGTATGTTGCATACTTATAGAGGTAAGTGAACTTACTTTTTTAAAAGATTTCCAGTAGTAGTACTCTTCAGGCAGAGAAATAACATTATTACAGCAGAAAGTTAAAACTATCAATGAATGGATGACAAGCGCTCGAAGCCGTTATAAAATTCCCGCCGACCTTAATTTGATTTCTGTATTAATACGCCAAGCCGCAGCTGTACTTTGCGTGTCAACAATACCGAAGACAGACTAATGGACTATTTTTCTCGGCGGAAGAATTGTTTGTGCTGATTATTAGGCTACTACTAATATATTAATGTTTTTTTATTATTATTATTGGTTTATTTGATCATATCACCCCCTCCGTTTATGAAAGAAACTTACTTGAAATGAACAATAATCAGGTACGCAGGTAGGGGACGCAACAGGAGTCAATGTATGAGAAACTGTTTCTCATTTTGATGTGTGTTTGTGGGTGTGTTCTTCCAGCGAGCCGCTCCGGTTCACTTCGGTATTGAACTCAGTTTAGTTTGAAGGGAAGGACTCGATCGGGCGCGGTTTCTGTGTGGTTTAAAGTATTTATAGTGTTTTCACTCTTCATACGTTTATTAGTTACAGATATAACGCATTTAACCAGAAACGAAAAAGTGTATTTGGAATTTGCCGACTGTTTCGTCTTTTAGTGAGCAATAAAGCCGATGGTTACGGAGCGTCAGTGACTCGTGTTCACGTTTCGCAGCGTTGGCTCACCAACCCGTTTGACTTTATCATACAATACTATTTTTGCGCGCATATAAAACTTGGTTTTGGATGTGTCAGAGTTTTTCTTCAAATGTCGTGGACGAGCACCATGAGTAGTGGATACAGTAGTTTGGAAGAGGATTCAGAGGAATATTTTTTCACTGCAAGAACTTCCCTGTTCAAAAAGCCTTCGGTTAAACCCACGAACCTCAAGGTAAATATATTTACATTATATACATACATGGTTGCTTATCTAACTTATTTATTTAAATGTGTTTAATACTTTGTTTGTTTGTTATGGAAGCCTTAGTGCCAAATTGCTACAATGGAACAACCATGTGTTGTAGTTTCTGTTTCAGATTTATAATCTATGAAAATATGTATACATATGAAGGCTATTAAATATATAGTGTTTATTGGTATCCAGGTGGGATCAGCTGTCCTTTAAAAATTTTTGATAAAACTGGTGAATGGTGTATCGAACAATCATTAACAGAGTTTAACCATATTCATATCTCACTGTTATTTAACTTTTTGCATACGTGAATGTCACAGTATGAGGCAGTATCCCATCAGGCATGTCCTTGATGTTTATGACCTTAAGATAATGGCTCTTTTGTGTCAGACTTTATTAAGGAAGCACTGTTTCAAACAGTGAATGGACATAATATGACACAGGATGGATTTAGCACAGCATTGCACACTAAACACTGGTTTGTTTTGTTTTATTATGCATACTATCTTTATTTAGGGAACTATTTGATTGTTTGTGACTTCTGGTTTGTTTAAAAGCATTACGTCATGCCGTCATGGCTTCGAAGTTATGCTGGAGTAGGCCATTCACAGCTCATGAAAGCTGTTTTGTTCAATAACTTTTTCAGGCTTCTCATTTGGCTGACATCCTCATGCCCTATCAAAGACAACTGCTCATAATTTCACAGTTTTCTTGCCTTCTCAGTCACTGGAAAAACTAACCAGTGTGACTGACCACATGTGATTTGATTATGGCCTGTACACAGTCATGTGTGACAGTAAGGGGGGGCTCAAAGAGAAGAGATTCACAATATCACCCCCACATTTCTATCTATTAGCCGATTGTGAGAAAAATGTCAGCGGAGAGAAGTTCTCACAAAGTTAATGTTGTCATGTGACTTCACTTTTCCAGAGGGAAACTGTTGCAGATTTTTTTTTAGTGGGTTTCTAGGGCTCTGTTAAGAAACCTAGTGAGCTGCCTACATTAAGGCATCATATGCTTGCTGCCAAAGATAATCTGCCTTTACAGAGCAGGTAAATAAAGTACAGAAAAAAGTACTTTCTAAGTTTTATTCTGTAGTTAAAAGAAACCAAGAGAGGTCACCAGATTTGAGTCTGTAACCATTATAAAGGTTTGACGTATCAACTTCTTCTAGGCTTTTAGAATGTGCAGGCTAAACGTGCGGTTTGTAATGGTGACCATACATCGTGTGAAGTAGCATCTGTAGAAGGAATTGCTCAAAAAGGAATGAGTCAGTTCCTTAAACAGCCCAACACATTTCTATAGCTCACTTCCTGTTACTTCATTCTGACAAAGAAGCCCCCTCCAAACTATTTCACCATCAGCAAAGCTAACCCAAAATCTGGCTTTTCTCAGAAGGGCACTTCAAAGTATGTGCAGGATACAAATAGATACTTCGTATCTACAAAATGTGTGTGCAACATTTAAGCGGAGCAGATTTGTACTTCATCTGTTTTGTCAGCTCTTGCAAGCCACATATGCACTGACCCTGGGAAACAGCTGCTGGGGCAGGCGTACAAAACAGCAGGATCATGGGGGTTTGTGGGACACAGCGCTCAGTTCTGCTGTAGCTGAGCTACTTAAAACATTAGGGTTGGTTTGTTGCATCGTTTTAATTGACTTCATTTTAAATTCAGAATGCAGTACAGGTGAAGTTTAAACATTTATGGTTTATTGTCAAAGTAAGTCGTTCCAAACCTGTATGAGTTTCTTTTTTTCTTTTTTTTTGTTAAACGCAAAAGAAGATATTTTAAAGAATATCAGTATACAAAAAGTAAGTGGTTGCTTTTGACTTCCATAGTATGAAGGGTAATACTATCATCTGTTTGGTTACCAACATTCTTCAAAATATATTTTTGTCCAGAACAAAGACAGAAACTGACACAGGTTTGAAACAACTTGAGGGTGAGTAAATTATTACAGAATTTAAATTTTTGGAAAAACAATCCTTTTAAGCAGCCGCTTATCTTTATGCTGAGAGAGAATGTGAATTGCGTTGTTGAAGTTGCTAAAACAGTTTTCCTGGCTTTCAGACAGTTTTGCTTTTTGGACAGTGTAGGGAAAAAGGCCTGACAGTGCTGAAGAAAGACAGACGTTATCTACAGTCCGCAGGCTGCTTTTATTACTCAGAACAGCATTGAAGTCAATGGCCTTGAATATTCACATGCTTTGCCAACATAGGCGCTGAATGCACAAAGAAACTTAGCTCTGAACTCTTGATAAAGTTTCTCATCCATTATTTAACGCTTTTCCAGGTTTATCTTAAGATTTCCACTTGGCATGTTTTAGCCGTCAGATACTGATCAAAGTGTTCGGAGTCATTACTTCAATTCATCATTAGGGATCAGGTGATCGGTCAAATGATGTGGATCGGTAATCATGTTGATGTGAATTGTGTCTGGTAGTTGCAGGAGTTCATGCACTTAGTGAGCATTAGATGGAGACTTTCATGTCGGCCACACTCAGAAAGATAAATCTAAATCTCAAGGATGTTAATGCAAACCTTTGCTGACTCCAGTCTGAGTTTACACAAATCCTGCATAGACGCCTGCTTGCTGTAAATCCAGACCGAGCAGCCAAGAGAAGAATATTTGTGCTAGAGACGATAATATTCACAGAACTGGAACTAAATGTTTATTTAACACTACCCATATCTCCTCAAACAAACCAGAATAGACATTTATAGATTGGCAAAACATTTTCCACAGTTATGTAAAATTCTTGAATGGACCACCAAAAGCTTTAGCATTTAAAATAAGGATTAATAGGCTGCATTGCAAAGGTCTTGTGGCAGAGATTGACTGTTTATAATAAATAATCGTACCATTTATGGCAGATATTTTGATTTAACAAGATTTGAATAAAGCCTGACTTTGTACATTTTACAAAAATTTTCAGAAACATGCCATTTCACTCCAAAATGCCTTATTAAAATTATACTGTTGCAATAAATTGTTTTTTTTAAACAAATAATAATAATAATAAAGCCTGTTTTAGGGCCATTATTTCATAACAATTAAGCAAATTTTGTAAGCATGTTGTACTGTGTCTTTATGCTAAAATAAAATAAAAACATTAAAATACTGTATTTGTCTAACAAGAATCATTATAATTTAGAGAATTTCAAAGTAGTGTAGTAAATGAAGTAATCTAGTAATGAGAATTTACTAATTTAAATAATATTTTTTTGTACTGTAAACATTTGATTTCAGTTAATGAAAACTATAAATTTTTATAATTCAATTTAACACATTTTTGCCTTGATTTTGAGCTGTGTGGCCTTAACATGTTCTATAAAAAACCGCTAGTAGTATTAGATCTTCACATGAGGAAAAACTGTTTAGAGAAGATGTTTGAAGTGCTCTTTATACTGCAGTTGTGCAGCGAAAAACTAATTTTTCTCCAGCCACAGTACGTTGAGCTACATGTTGCTCCATTCATACCATGCAAACTCTCTTTTTGTGCTTCTGTTTTGTCTGAGTTCATGTTTTGTTATATTCCCTTGCATCACAGAATGGAAAGAATTCCACTGTGTTTGTTCATCTGTCATCGCTGAATAAGTCACTTGTGTTACATGAACAGATCGACTGGGTTGAGTGGTTTCAGATCCTGCTTTACACAAACCTGAATTTTGAAGAAATCAAACCATGCAAGAGTCTCACAGAGGTCTGAAGAAATATTTTTGACTATTTTAGGATTGTTCAGGGAAGCATGCAGATTACAAGGCTCCAGTAGGCAAGTAAGTTTGTTTATCAGGCATTAAACACAGCTAAAGAGAGCATCGCCACTTGATCTGATTAGTCCACAAAGTAGCATTGTGCGTCATGGAGGAGTATTTGATTATCATCCAGGTGTGTGTCTCCAGCTGCCTATTACAAGCTGCCTTTGATGACAGAGCTCCTACCCAAACTCTACACCAGCATAAGTAGTTACATATCATGTCAATGCATCAAGACCGATTGCTTTTGAGTGTCAGAGAGACTTTTGATTTATCTTCGAGCTTTGAAAATGGGTCAAAAGTTGATGTTTACAGACATGCACATCCCACTCTCTCCCTCTCATTATTTGTGGTCACGGCTCTGTTAGGCTCATGTGGATCCACATGTAGAGCATCTGGTCGCAGTTTCTCAAGAGAAGAGCTATAATTATAGTAAAGAGGAAGATAAGGCCAGATGAAGGTGGTTCTTTCTTGGTCTCGCTGTTATGGATCATCGACTGAATGTCACGCAAAACCTCAGCCAAGTCATGTCATGCTTTGGGAATTAATTGTTGAATCTATGCAAAATCAAGCAGCAGTTGTTTTTAAGCAAAAGGAATGTTCTGCTTGACATTGAATTGGAGCAATAAATCTAGTCTCAAAGTCCCTTCTGCTACATATTAACAACAGTCTTTGCTTTAACATGACATGTTGTGTGGCATTAGAACTAGAATGGTTCTTTATTTTGTTAAGGTTTGGCCCATTTACAGTTGTCATGATGACGTACGTCTTTTTTAATTTCAGAGAAAGCCTGTGTTGTTAAAGCTCTGTATATTTTTTTTTCACTTAGAGATATGGATCCATCAGGAAACAAGTTAAGACTCCAGTTTTCCTCAAGGGTTGTCGCTTCCTGGATTTAATTTGATCTAACCGATGGCAGTTTTATTCATGCACCTTAATCTGGTTGAACGTTTGTTGCAGTTTCCATTATCTCTGTCATTTTAAAACCTAAAATGGCCTTCAGTCCTTTCATCACTGTTGACATCAGTTTGTATATATAACTTTCATGTTAGTCCAGTTGTTTGAATGAAATCATACACTAGAAAAAACAGGCCCACAACGCACACCCATGCAGAGATAAGGTTATAATGTGAGTTTGAAACCAGATAAGTTCTCCGAGTGCACGGGTCACATGGCTGCACCTGGCATGCATCACATCTGATCTCAGCTGCTTTCATTTCTATGTCTTCCTTTGAAATCATTCGTAAGGTATGACATCATCGCTGAACACTGCTGTAAATGTATCGTATGTCCTTTTGAACAAAGGTCCTTCTTATTGTCCCAGCTATATCGGGATCTTTTTGTGTTAGATTAACAACATTTTTAGTGCACAATCTTGCTTGTTTTTTTTTTTTTTTTGTTGCTAGGTTATGATAAGATGACTGTGCCAGATCTTGTACACTCTTAGTTAAAACCCTCCACACTGGGTTCATTTTAATCCCGAGCAATCGTGTGCATAGAGGACATCCTGTTAATGATAAATTTGAAAGACTCTGTTTGTTCTCCAACTACAAATTAACTGGACACGGCTCTGAAGGGCTAACAGAGGCCTATTTGACGTCATCTATTCCCCCATTTGGCCTACATTTATTACTGAGTATAGCAGATTTGTCACTGGATATATTCTGGTTCGTGATTTCATATTTCAGCTTTGTGTGGCATTCCATCAATCGCAAACAACAGATGAGCACCAGCCATGAAGTTTGAAAGTTTTTCCTCTTTCTCTCTCACAGTTCCCCATAGCTCTGTTGAGTGGGCAGGTTTCCTAAGAATTATGACCTGCAACATAGTACAGTGAGGGTATGTTTCAATGGTCTCTGAGCTCAGTGAATGCACTGTACTCCCATCTGGCCTGACAGGTTTGTTATGATCAGTCGGGCCGCCACGGTGAGTCAGCTCCACTTCCTCTCCGTGTGAATCAACCCCGGATCATATTCAGCCTGTAGTGTGCAGGAAGAACAAGTCCTTTTGGTCTGTAAAGGGCTCAAGTTCCTCCTTTTCTTAAGGAGTCTTCATTCTGAGAAAAAGCAACAGACTTTTTTTACAGTGTAGAGTTGTCATTAGTTGCAAGCAAAACAAACCACACCCTGTTTTATGGTTCATCTCTTATCTTATGTTATCAGTAATCTTTGGAGCTTACCCATGAATCCTAAGTCAGACAGAGATGCCTTCTTGGGAATATTGCGAAGTACCTACTAATATGGTCTAGGATGACCCTGATTCTTTGGTTGAAAACTCTTGGAAACCAAACTGTCAGTCACAGTTTACTATCTCTGCAGAGTTTGCTGGAAGTTGGAAATTGCTGGAAGGCATCGGTCAAGCTTTCCAGTGAAATCAGCTTGTAAGAGTCCTTGTGGGGTTCTTGTGTTATTGTTGGCCTTTCTGTGGAGAACAGCAACAGTGGAGATGAAAGATCTTTTCCAGGTTCCTCACATACCTCGTACCATTTAAGCACGCCTGGCTTGCGTAATATATATGGCGGTACTTTTTCTTGTTCCCTTGGTGTTCCTTTTAGACATAAACAGAGTTATGAAACTGTAATTTGTGGGAGGAGAAGTTTAGGAGAACATTGAGGGTTAAAGGACAAAGTCTGATGGGTGTAATGACTCGAGGCATATGCGTGCATTCCCCTTTGAGGTGATGTTACAACTTATCATAATTAAAGATCCTATGAGTCATAGAACAATGTGGATGGTTAACCTCATGAATTATACTGGTTGCGAAAGCACCAAAATACTCATGGAAGCTTCAAAACAGGCTATTCTTAGTATGAGTGTAAAACATGGATGCAGTTGTGGGTCATTTTTAGTGGTGAACCGATATTAGCACACAGTGAAAATGACATAAATATGACAGTGGGCAAATGGATAAAGCACAACATAATTTGAAATCACGTTTAAAGTTTAAAGAATTCAATTAACACAGACTGACCATCACGCAGAGGACGCGCTATCATGTTGGATAAAAATGCACACTTCACAAGATCTGACAGCTGGATTTTTTGAAGTTTGCAAGGTTTTTGAAATTAAATATTCATTAGTCATTCAAAGATTTGTTCAAATTAAATAAATTCATATTTGCTTAATGCTGATTGCAAATGAGAAAGTATTAAAATGTTTGCCTTTCTATTGCTAATATTATTCATATAATATAAAAGCAATCGCTGTTAGTTCCTTTGTTTAACCGTTCTGATTGATTATTAGACAGAACTGTTGTCAAAATAAACAGAACGTCATCAGAATAAAAGTCCCACCTCAAACACATCGACCAAACAGAAAAAAACGTATCGGCCGATGCCGATATTTTAAAAATACCAAATATCTGCCGATATATCGCCAACGCCTTTATAATGGTTGAACACTATTCATTTTCTTACAGAGATTTGCAGAAGCAAAATGGGGATTATTAAGACCAAAGTATACATGGGCCATCCATTGACCATATTAGTCAAGTAGATGTATCAAGTAGGTCCATCCGTGCTCATCCACGGTTGAGAAAGTTGGGAGGATTTGACTGTGCGCAAGATGGAATTAAAGGTATATAAAGGTATATTTATATCTGTGCCTTGAGCTATGTAACTGAGTGTTACTTAACTTGTAAATCCAATTGTTAAACCCAAAGACTCAAAAATATTTTAGTTTCACAACATGAAGGAAGTGTTTTCATAAATGTGACTAGTTGATGAGCTTTGCCGTGACTGTTCACTAAGCTTGCAACAAGTTCCTTGGTGGTTTCCATTTCTCTCTTCCTGTTGGCCATGATTTCCTGTACTGTGTAAACCTCCCTGGAGTTCTGACTATTCTAGAATCACACCATGCAGTTTAGTCTGCCCACTGTCCCGCTGAGTAGGGAGCCACACAGAATGGTCATTTTTATGACTTTGATTGTCAGACAATCACCCAGTGAGTCCAGCCTTTGGTTTGCATAAGGATATTGATTATTTTTTCTACTGCTCACTACAGCAACTCCATTAGCTGAGGAATGTGTTGGGGAGGAAAGGTGTGGTGGCCAGGGACTTCCTGTGGGGTAGGGGGAATGAGAAAGGGGTGTTTTATTGCAGCTTGCACATCAGTGTACATTGGCAAGCATGATGAGTGCAGTCATTTTAGGTCTGCCCAGAAATCCCCTGCTAAAGTTCGGCAAAAAATAAAAATAAAATTGTCTCTCGGTTGTCTTGTCTTGTCTGCTGAAACTTTTGTTTTTCTGACCGTCACACTCGTCTAACACTCATCTAACTTATCTTTCAGTAGTTCAGATGATATCAAGTGCTTTATCTGCACAAGTCAGTTCAGTTTTCAGATAGGATTGCCCCTGAAAAACCAGTCAGATCGCACCTCATGTGTCCTGCTCCCTTTAAGTTGAGTATGTCATGACCAGCAAGTGTGACAGAACTCGGCTAGCACATGACTCAAAACGAGGAACAGAAAACCTGACATTACCACATGCCACACCATCAGCTCATGGGGCATACAGAGAGAAGTTTACTTTCTCCCTTTTTTATCTTGACTAATTTTCCTTTAAAATAACCTTGATTGATCTTTCAACAAGTAAAGCAGGACCAGTCGGTCCTCAAGGATACCTTTAACCTGTTCTTTTTGTTCCCTGTCCTCTTTCAATGTGTTGCTCCACTTGAGAGCGAGGACACACAATCCTTACAACAAGGGAGATAGAGCTGCTTTTTCCGTCGCATTACCTCATCGGGTTAGTGTTTATTTTGCCTTTGTCATGCTCCACATGCAGAGGCATCCGTGTTAACCCTGTCTTTCCTGGTTTAGTTCTTTATACATTGCTAGTGTCTACTTTCCCAAGGATTACCTCAACAGTACCTTGACAAAGACATTGTTGAAAGACCTTGTTGGAGCATTAAGTCTCACTATTACTTTGTGGGCACCAGTCAAAGATTACGTGACCAACATGCACTGTTCAGCTTGGCTAACGAACAACCCTCAGAGAGAGGATGGAGACCACATCACCGAACCCATAGGCGGCACAAGCTTATGTGGTAAGCTGTGATCCCTTACATGCATTCAACAGCCCCTCGTTTATAAAGCACACAGTTTTTATTGTGGTGAAGAGGAATTTAATGGGCTCTCTCAGCTTGTAGTCGTGACTTCATCAAAGAGTGTTTGGTTGAGTTAATTGGTCTGATCTGAGCACATGACTGAATCCTTTATTAGGAATGTCTGAGGAGTATTGTTTTCCATTTACATTTGTGTTGGGATGGTGAAGTGCTTAATCTTTTGGTGTGACAGTTGGCACGTCCAAAGTATTGGAAAGACTAAGCAAATTTCATTGCAAATTTGTCTTATCATAAGGTCTCATTTATACGGTTGGTTGTGAGATCACTATACAGTAGATTTATTGATTTATTCAAACTTTCTTTTTCTCAGATATCACAAGCCACCTGTCTGAAGCAGTCTCGTCTATAAGATATCTGATCAATGCACTAGTTAAGCAGTTGTTACTGGGTTTATCTGTTTAGTATTCCCCCATTCAGAGCTATGAGGGTGTTAAGATCAGGTGAAGGGTGTAACCAACCCCTACTAAAGCAAAGTAGCTCCAGAAATGGATTTACGAGCATTTGGACTGTTATTTCATACTAACTAGAGATGGTTCAGAATAGTTGACTAGTCTCACTAGTGAGGTTTAACTAGATTTTGTTATCAGCATTGCTTTAATGATCAGTTTATAGACAGGAGAGGGCTTTAGCATATTGTGCTTTAGCATTCGCCTTGGGAAAATAACTTTTTGAGAATGATAAGCTTAAATATGGTTTAATAGTTATTTAATTACAGGTATTTAGTTATGTTATACTTTTGAAGATGTGTAGTAGTTTTCATATCACTAATACTACAGCAGCAAAGTAGCGTTAACATGTTCATTCTCAGAGCTTTAGGGCTTTATTATAAACCTGGAAATTCGAAAAGGTGTTTAGCCTTTAAGTAGATGTCTTCTGGGTATGAAAACAGCCTGAGTCATGCACTGTAAAGTTCAAGAACAATGCACGCAAAAAACAAAACCACCTGTTATTGCAATCACTCCAGGCAGTCTTGGCCCGTGCAGGAGGGGAATTACGACTGTCTTTAACAGTTCGAGGTATTCAGCCTCTGGACTCTGTTAGCTGAGAGGGCCCTTGTCCGTCAACGTGTCTTCACTTCAGCCCTGGACTGTTCCCTTATAAGGGGCTCTGTGCTTTTGATTTGAGCTTGGAGCGCTCACGAAAGCAGATCAGCTTCTTGGTGATATGACCATGTAAGAGCAGGGTGCACTGCACACGTTTCATACAATATTTTGCTAGTTGTAGCTTTTTAAGGCTGTATTGTTGCAGGAGAGTTAAGGATTATAAACACTCTAAGGGTTCATATTTTGGTCATGTCATTGGATGTCAAGGAAAAAGATGCATTTAATCTTTAAATTATAAATAAAAACATTGAAAAAACAATTATTTGTGATTAGCGATTATCGCCATTTGACACATGAATGTCAAAGTTGTGGGTGTTGTGGGCTCCCACTTCAGGATAGGCTCATGACAAAGAAGGCTTTGATTTGAATGGCTTCATTATTCAGCAGTACTGGAGTCGTACCTCTTCTGCTGTCAAAATGAGCTGAGAGGTTGACCTATGTGCTGACCTTTCTGCTTGCTAAATGTGTTATATTCACTCTCTGTGTTTCTGTGTTCCAGGATGTGGAGAAAGAGAAAGAGCTGCGCACTCATCTCACTTACGAGGAGATCAGACACAAGGTTGAGCAGTACAACACAGAGTCACGTGACCACTTTAAAATGACACTGGTGAGTTAATGGTGAACCTCCATAATCCACTTATAGACCAGTGAAAACGAATCATTCATAAATCTAATCACTAATCATTTTTAGAATTCAAAAGTCCATCCACATGAACAGAAGTGTTTGTTACCACACAAGTCCCTCCAGAAATAAAATTCTGTCTAATATATATTATTGTTTTTTTTGTTTCATAATAACCCTAACCTTAACCCTAATGGAAAAAAAAATAAACTTAAAATACAAAATCATATTTTATATTACAGACCCTAAAACCCTGTTATGACCCCAAAACAATTTCAGGTTGTCAAATGGTTGAACTTAAGAAAACTTGTAGGACACACACATATATAAAACTATCTTTTCTTTGATGCTTTATCTTTTTGCAGTATTTCTTAATTAATGTTTTATTATTTTTTGCTCAATAGTTACACCATTTGAATTTTTTTATAGTCATTAACAAAAAAAAAAATTACAATTGTATATATATATCATACGTAAAAAACATAAATACATATTGCATTTCTGAAAACTTGACAAATTTTTAATATACATTTTTGTTTCAGAATTATGATTGCCCTTTTAATAAAGAGTTTTATCAACGTCAAATGATACAAACATAAAAAAACATACACAACATGAATGAAAATTGTTGTGTATTCGAGTTAATTATCATTGTTGCTTTAATAAAATCTTCATTATCATCTGTCGTAAACTTTTTATCATGGCTTCTCATGAACCATGTGACAGCCATCAGACTTTACCACTGTACCTTCGTTCAGAGCCCAGCTGCTTATCTCAGGACTGTTTCTGTCTGGATAATACTAGCTCTTTAACAAATACTGATCTCAGACAGGACATGTTTCAAGAGAGCGGTGTCATCTGGACTTAACTGAACACTGTGTACTAGCATATGCGAGCTCTTACTCATTAAGTGTCCACAGTGTCTTGGATCATTAGGTTTCAGGCCTGTGTTTCAGTAGGGTTGTGTGTCAGTGTGGTGGAGTTTCAGAGGAGGTTGTGAGCTGTAATTACACCCCCCGTGTCTCGCCTGTAGCCTGCAGTCACGGCTGCCGTTTGAACTAATGAGCTTACAGACAGAAGAAACTCAAATCTGAGCTCCATCTGGACACAGTCAGAGACCACAGCAAGATATGCTCACCAGCGTTGAGGAAGATGCTTTGAAACTGAAGCTTGTCAAGCTACAAGCTACTCATATTAAACAGTTGAACTATACTTAGCTGCCCAGTTAACGACTCTATAAGTTACTGAGAAACACTTATTGAATATTTGAATATTTATTTTCCACGAAAACAGTAGAAGGAATCCCCTAATAATAATAATAATAATATGTATATTTTTATTTCCTCATTTTTATAATAAGTCTACTTTATAGTTGAATTGAGTCCACTTCACAACTAATTAACTTTATAACACAGCGATAGAACTGTGATTGAATCAACACTGAACTAAATTGAGCGGAATAATGACATTATTGCATTTTTAATGCTGCTTCAACGCTGAAATTGTATTTGTTTCATAATAGGAGAACTGCTAGATTATACTGTTATCTTCTTATCACTGTGAAGCTACTTTGAAACAGTCTGTATTATATAAAGGGCAATATAAATGAATGCAGTTTGAATCACAAACTTACTTTAAATGCAACTAAAATATACAAATAAATCTATACTGTAATGTACACTGTTACAAAATATAATAAAACTGAATGAAAAGTATTTCAAAACAACTGTTGCGTGAATGTAAGTATTTTTCTAAAAAAGACTTCAATATAAGTGCACTGACAACTGAACAAATGAATCCGTGTTTTGAAAATGAACTGCCTGAAAGGAAACAATTAATTGAATTGAATCAGACTTTCTGAATGCATCCTAAAAATGGCAATTTAGCATTTTCTCTAACTAAATGACTGCTCACTTGAGAAAAACACTTTGAAAAACATTTTGCTACATTAGATCATGTCTTTGCTGTTGTCATCTAACCTCAGTCCTCTGTCTCTGTCCTGCAGAATACTAACGGCATGTACACAGGCTTCATCAAGGTGCAGTTGGACCTGCGGAGGCCCATCACAGTGAAAGGAGGCAGGGCAGGAGGGGTCAAAGGTCAGGAGGCATTTTACCTTCCGCGCGGCTCCATAAACACACTGCACATCAGCAGCACCAACACGGCGCGACAGGTGATCGAAGCGCTGCTGAGAAAGTTCACCGTGGCTGACAACCCCGCCAAGTTCGCCTTGTTCAAACGCTTCAGCAGAGAAGACCAAGGTGAGACGCAAACACCAATGCAGAAAATGCATCAGTGTGTGTGTGTGTGTATACAGTAATGACTCAGGTCCCCTAGTGCATACAGTATGTGTTTTGGCAGGAACGGATGCATTCCTGAAATAGGTCAGTCTGAGGAATGCGCGTGTATTTATGGACGCGCTCACACATTCGGGACAGGCCTGTTACTCTGCATGTATGTGCCAACAATACACCATGCCAGTGTAGTAAACACACGTACACAACAGCTGTTGAATGCTCTTTAGCAGATATTAACCAGCCTCCTTCCCCACATTTCAATGCCATACAGGGATATTCTGAGCTGGGGAAGGGTCAGGATGGCCGTCTACTGAGTTTAGTAATAGTGACTAGTTGATTTTGAGCAGTTTTTGGCTTTATACATCAAACAGTGGATTCCTGAGAAGCTCAGCGTTGGTTTTGCTGTGAGAATGTCAGTGTTTCTAATCCATCTCACTGCTTTGACGGACCCCAGCCACTGTCTGAGCCCCCGTTGACGTCACACACACAGCAGGAAACCAGACACGCATATGGCTCACTGATTTTAAGTACCTGCTTTCATAATCTAAGCACCTGGCTGGAATGTGCTCTGGTTTATGTGAAAGAAACAAATCATTTAAAGAACCGACTCATAAGAGTCATTCATTCATGAATCAGACTACACTGGTCTGCATTTGTTTTGCATACAGAAAGAAACAGAAAGATGTCTTGTCTATGTCTTATTTTTCTTTATGTGGTATTTTATCTTCAGACTGCAAATCTAAAACAAAATGGATTAAAATGCAGGCATTATATATATATATATATATATATATATATATATATATATATATATATATATATATATATATATATATATATATATATATATATATATATATATATATATATAATGTACTGCACTTCAGACACAAACAATATCCCTGCAAAGTCAGATTTGCACTGCTGCTTTATCTTCTCTCATTCAATTCAGACTGCAGTGGCAAAATGGCTCGAAATTTGAAAAGAATCTGGATATCATATTTAAAAAAGGGAAATCATTTACAAAAAGAGTCTTAAGTTAATCCCAAAAGGATCCATTTATCCATGCTATTTTTTTTACTACTGTCTAGTGTACTTGTTTTAATGTACTGCATTTTATAACTGATCTAAATACAAAAATAATACTGCAAACTCATGTAAAACTATTTCTTCTGCCATGGTGCATTTGATTCAGATGCACTGAATAGCACTTCTGCTTGATTTATTGGATGAACTGAGCATCGTAGTACTTTGGGGAGCAATAACGCTCATCTTTAATTATTTTATAGGGAGTGTGTGTAGGAGCCAATAAGTGCTGCTGCCAGTGGGGGAATATTTGCTTAGTAGGCCATCTGGGATGATTTTTATTTTTTAGTTTTTGAGACGAAGTATTTTCATGAGGTCTCACCACCATGGGAGATCTTCATCACACTCTAGGAGACAGATATGCGACACTTGTTTGGATTGGGTTTTACAGCTGGTTTTAATGCATGTAAGGGGCCCTCCAGATCTTAAACATCTTCAAGAAATGCTACAGTTAGACACTGATAAACTCCCACCTCAGAGCTCATTCACAGACAGACCCTCATGTGTGATATCACAGCAGTGTGGCATATAAAAGACCACGAATCAACCGCATTAGTGTAGACATAATAACAGCCCTGCTTGTTCTGATTAACCGCTGCTGGAGACAGAAGGAAGTGAGATGAGAGATTCCTCAAGGCTGAAGAAACGCAGGTCTGTGCCCTTTTGCACACTCTAGGTGGAGGAAATCTCCCATAATGCTAAAGTAAACGCAGAAGTTCTAGAGAATTACCTTTTGTTCTTGATATTAGGTGTTGCACTTCCTTTTTCATGCTTAAAGTTTGTTTTTGCTGTGAATTTTGGCCTTAGATCAACATTCAGCAGCATGTCTTCCTCTTTGAGGTGTGTCAGTTCTTTATTAAAGAGAACCTGATTCAGGGCTGACTTTTTAAAGTTTAGCTGCTTTAAATGACATGAAACTATCTTAGGTATCTTAGGTAGTTTTAGGAGGATCTTAGGTAGTTTTTATGCTGAACACCTCTGAGAAGTTTTGTTTCTAAAATCGATCTTTAAATGGTTATAGCTCCTTAAAGAATATAAAAAAATATATTTAATTAACTGGTGTGTTTTTGATTTAGTATATTTTTTGTTAGCTAAACCCTCTCAGTGAAGTTTCTCTAATTCATCATCTTTAAATGGTTATATCTGCTAAAAACATTTTTCATAAAAATCAAAAGTTTGGATCCTGTACCAAAATCGATGAATTTTTTAGCATGCTACAACCGTGAGTTTAAAGCATCGCTGTTAAAAAATGTATATCAGTTGCCCTTTGTGATCCCCAAAAACACATTCACACCAAGAACAATAACTATTAAAATAATAACCATGTTTATTATGAGCGCTCCATTTAAAAGTCATTGTTTTTATCATCCATCAGCTTGAAAAGATCCAGAGATTTCAATGATGTCATTCTTCTGTGTTATTTTTATTCTTCTACTGCGGTCTTCCCTGTTCTCAAATAATTAGAATGGTTCTTAAAACATTATAGTTGGTGTGAACTGGCCTTTATTGTTGCCTGGCGTTGTTTTTGTCTCTGATGGTAATGTTGTGTCTGTCTGTGTGTGTGTGTGCAGTGTACACCTGTAAGCTCTCAGAGGAAGAACACCCTCTCTTCCTGCGTCTGGTGGCGGGACCCAGTACAGATGTGCTCAGCTTTGTCCTGAAGGAGCAGCAAACCGGTGAAGTCCTGGTGAGCATTCGCTTTAGGTTTCTATCACAATCCTATATTAATGAAAACGTGTCATGACACACATCTTCCTCTCGGTCATCAGTGGGACGCCTTTTCCATCCCCGAGCTGCAGAACTTCCTCCGCTTCTTGGATAAAGAGGAGCAGGACCAGATTTGCTCGATAACCAATCGCTACAACGCCTACAGAGAGAAACTGGAGGAGGCCATGAGAGCGACTGGCGGCCTGGGATAAAGCCAGTGCTTATGTGAAGGAACTATAGCACTGCTGCCTCTAGTGCTCACTGTGTGTAAAGAACACTTATTAGGTGTCACTGTGCCAAGCGGACACCCCTTCTCAGAAACTCAGAAGAGAGCACTGAGCTCCCAGAATGCACCTCAGGTGCCATATTTACCCATCCACCCTCTTTCACACTTTCAGTTGTTTCTCATGTTCTGTTCTTTTACCTCTTGTGAACGATGCAAATGTGGAAATCAGATCTGTTTTTATTTAATTGTTGGATGTTGTGGTTTGTACATATTTTTGTTTGTTGTTTTAATTTATGTGGGTGAATGTTATTATACTTTTTTTTTTTTTTTTTAGTAAAAGAGTCTTATTCTATGGCAAATATACTTATCGACCAGAAACTGATGGGACTGGGGATTTATTTTATTTTATTTTATTTTATTTTATATTAAATACCAGATGACATAATGTGCCCTACCAAAGATAGTGTTGATGTGCTGTTGACAAAATGATGACCAGACAGACAGTAAGCGCATGTTTGTGAAAGAGAAGATTGAATATGGTGAAGTAGGGATAAGAAATGAGGACTAAAGCAAAGTCATAATCACAAGTCTCTGAAGGGATGGCTTGAATGCAAATAAAAACCTTTTTAAAAGTAAGCATTCTCAGGTGAAGTGCTGGAACTGAATGGATTCAGGAAGTTGGCGAAGGAGCATAGAGGATGTTGGAAAGTATGCGGGAAGTGTCATGCAGCGGGTTTGGAGCGGAGCTGACTGATGTCTATCGGGGTCAGATGGTCTTCACAGTAAATTATGGGTTGTTTTGAGCTCTAGTTTAAGCAGATAATCATTGAACAGTGTATTTGCTGTTCGCCTCTCATCATTGACCCTGGAAAATGCGTTAGAGGATGTCTTCAAGATAAATGACTGAATATACAAGTAATGAAGATTGTTTGTTTTGAAGCTACAGCCTGAAAATAGTAGATTTAAGCTAGTTTGATTGGTGAATATATACGTGTAATCACACCGATCTGATTTACTGTACCAAAAGTTAATTTCACGTGCTTTTCTTCATTGTAGCTGAAACTGTTACTGTTGTGAGGTACAGTAAAAGAAAAGCAGACAGTGCTACTTTGTCTCAGCACACAAGGTCGACATTTTTGATGGTGTTTGGAAGGATACTTGTGTATCAGTAGGTGATTTTAATATGTATCCTCGTTTCTTTCTGTATGCTAGTGCTGCATGATGGTTTTTCTGATTGGTACTGCAACATTGTTGTCTATTGTGACACGCAGGTAGCGGCATCTTGTGGTCAACTGCTGTAACTACATCTCTGCAGTCTTAGGTCTCACCTGTGTCAATTTGATTATTTTAGACACAGATTGTGTGCTTTATTAAAAAAGATTTGTTTCTTTATTATTATTATCGGTTTTATAACCTCTAACCAAAGATCTAGATAAAATGCATAATTTAATTTAAGTTTGATGCAAATTGCCTGGTGCAATCAGTTTTACACCTCAGTAAACTGAGGTTACATAGTATAGTATCTATCTTGTCTGATGGTTTTACCAGGGCAACTTTAATTGTAAACACTGGGGTAAATATAAATTAGAGTAATTAGTGTAATTGTTGTGTGAATATTACATCACGACAGTCTCAATATATGCAATCGAGGAGGATTTTGCAGGGGAATAAGACCAGTAATCTTATAAATGCTTTTTGTGCACTTTGTTTTAATTCAGGGAATTATTTTTATTTTGATTTATTAGTCTTCATCAGATGCCTATTGTCTTCCACTGTTTTAAAACGGCATTGCATCTAGTGGAAGCTCAGTTATGTTTTATAGATTTTTTTTTTTTTCTTAAAGCTGTTTCAGAACTTGATTAGTGTTTTTTTTTCATAAACAAGCTTTTGTTTGTAGAGTAAGACTGTGAATGAATGTTATACTGTATTCTCGTGTAGTAAAGGGTTGTGGATGTGAGTGAACTGCTTTACTTATTTTCAATTTACATGCATGTGTTATATTAATTCATGCATATTTTAACGGCTGTTTTAGGACATCACAGGCCAGTGCTGTTGTTCTTTAGGTAATTTAGAGACTGCTCATGAAACACACTCTGCATTTGCCAACAAATCTCATTTGGTTCCAAAGTTGTAAGTGACATGCATATTTTGTCAAATTATATAGAAGACACCAGAAGTGGCATCCATGGAAAAACATTGTTTTTAAGATTTATGGATTAAATATGCATGGTTAGAATCCAGATGTCATGCATTTTTGACAATGACGGAGGTTTTTTTTTTTTTTTTTTTTTTTGAGGGTTTTTACCAATCGTGGCCTTTCTTGTTAAAGATTTCTTTAAATAAAGATGAAACGTTTCTCAATTCACAGCATCTGTCATCTGTAAAAAAAAAAAAAAAATCCACCCATGGAAAATCCTTTTTAGATTTGACGAGCACAAAATTCTGGTATTTCTAATTATCTGAAATCATTTGTCATTAAACGAATAATTGTTTTGATCTAAATCGCACTTTACAGAGGCAACCCTCTTGCAGTTTATCTCGAAAGGTCACACAATGGCGGTTGCACAACTTTTCAGCTCATCTACTGGCTTTAAACATCACACTAAACTGTAAGGTTTTACGTGAGAGCAGAATTAGCATGTGAATGGTGTGTCCTCTGCATGAACCCGTGTCAGATGTCTTCATCAGTGACTCATCGCACACTTCACGCGGAGAGCAGCGCGTCTTCTCTCGTGGCGTCCGTGAACACAAGCTGAACTTTATACAACTCTCAGAAAGACCTCACGACGCAAGCATGTAAGTTTACAGCATTTATAGAGACCGAATATCGTATTTAAAAGACTTGGACGTAGTGCCACTGCAAACGTTCACTTTGGATAAACAAACCTGGTGTTTTCATTGCTGTTGTTCACTTGTAGAACCTCAGTGTAGTTTACTTCACATTCCCTTCAGAAGTGAAAACCGTCAGCTGTCGCGGACTATTTGCGTTATTTAGTAAAAAAAAAAAAAGAAGAAGAAGCGCGTTTCTATTGTGCTTTAGCGTCATTTGTGTTAATTAAACATTATTTCACAACCTCTGATGTAGTTTTGATAATGAGATGTTCCTGTGCTGAAATGAAAGATATCGCGTGCGAGTCTGGACTGCCTTTAAAATCGAATCACACAGAATTTATATGTTGTGACATTTTGTGTGGTTATAACCATCTAAACCATCTAAAGGTCTTATTATAATATTTAGTTGAATATAATGTTTATGTAAATAAACATGGTATTATATATCGAATAAATATAATCGAATAACCAAATATTACACTTAATTTGATTAATATTATTGGTAACACTGTTTTTGTTATTATTTTGTAATTTCTGAATGCCAGCATTCGTTTTTAATGATCATTATATGTAGTTTAATATTTAATATTTAAATTATATTTGAGTTATTTTAGTCAGTTTTTCATTATCACTATATTTAACTGAGTATTATTAAAACATATTATGTATGATATAATATTGAAATAACAAAAAATGTAATTTTTTATTAATATTATTATTATACTGTTTTGTTATTAATTTGTGATTTCTGTAATTTATTGTTCTTATATTGTTTACATTTTTACCATTATAATATAATATAATATAATGCTGTATATTAATATAATATTGACCACACTGCCATACAATTGGTGTTACAGAAAATCCCAAAAAGCCCATTTTTGTGATTCCTAAATGTCATTATTATTTTTTATGAACACAATGTTAAGTTAAATATAAAAATTATAAAAATAAATTTTGCTATTATATGAATATAAAATGTAATTAATAAAAAAAGTAAAATTTATTTTGATTAATAGTTTTGTTGATGCTATTGTTTAATTTTCTGTAATGTAAATCTGTAATAATTGTTTTGAAGGTTTTACATTTTTTTTTAAAGATGTGGGATGTCTTTGCTACTGTAATGATTTTATTTATTTTTTTGTTTTTATTATACCATATTTTGTACAGTGTCTGAAAGCATTTTACCCATTTCCACAGGTTAGGGACGAGTTCTGTAAAGGTTTTATTGCTGGCAGTTGCAGTTGGTGTGTATCTCATTCCCTCTCCTATCGATCCCGAGCCATACACGTGAGTCTCGTTGCAAATCTTGCAGTGAAATGATCTTCAAAGAGCACTCAGTGACGTTTAATGTCACGCTGATGTATGTTTTCCAGATTCGAGGACCCCCCGCCTGCTCTGGACGGCCCTCTGGCAGTAAACACACGATTACAGAGAGGTCGACGGCTGTTTTCCGGTCAACTCAAAGGCCCGGAGTCTTTCACAGCTGACCAGAAAGGTGAGCCTGGTCTTGAGCGTTTATCTGTTTGGTTTGAGAAATGCAGTCAGGTCTCATCTCTCCACTGTGTCTCTGAAGGAAACATCTACACTGGCACCGTCGACGGCAAGCTGTGGAGAATCAGCAATGAATCCCTCACTTTCATCACTCAGACGGGCCGAAACATCCCTGAATGTGGTAAATCTGCAAACAGCTCGTGCAATTCAGGCTGAATCCTAGCAGCTTCATTGTGTAAGACACTTCATGTGGCTTGATGAATATGTATCGCGGAGACGTTTGTTGGACACCCCCCCCCCTCAGCTGCCGTCACACATTAGACATGCTGAAGTGATTCACAAAGACTCAAGTGTTGTTTTATCAAAGCCTTGGCTGTTCACAAGAGTCTTGAATGCAGATGTCTTCATTAGAGCTCATTCCTTATGTTGAGGTTTAATGCCTCTCTCTTATTTTACTGTATTTTAAATAATCATTATGTAGGTAAAGGAGTTCTTTGGCGAGTCATAAGCAGAATGCATGTGTCTGTCAGTAAGCAGATAGTCTGATTTTCTGTTATCAAGCATGTTGTCCTGTTGTTGTTGGTTGTATAGGCACGAGTACAGACTATGAGCCAGTATGTGGTCGTCCACATAGTCTGAGACTGGACCGAGACGGACAGCTTATCGTGGCCGACTCTTATCAGGGGCTGTTCAAGGTTGACCCTTGGACTGGAGAGAAGACGTTGCTACATTCCAGCACAGAGGGTCGGTCAAAAAAGAGCTTTGCACAACAATTTGGTTGCTTTGATCAGTTACCTAATCATCTTGCCATTTTTATGTCAATTTACTATATAACTGCTTCTTTATATTTTTATACGAATCGGCCTCACTAAAATAAAAAATAAAAAGCATTATATTTAAATAACCCTGCCACATTCCTCCTACAAGGAGCTGATGGGATTCCCTTTGGCTTTCTGAACGGTCTGGAGATTTCTAAAAACGGAACTGTGTTTTTCACCGACTCCAGCAGTAAATGGGGAAGACGTCACGTCCGTTACGAGGTGAGCGAGCGAACATATCGTACTTCTTTGTTGAATTAAGTTCACGTGCACTAAAGGCCGCTTCTCTCTGCAGGTGTTGGAGACAAACCGTCTGGGTCGGCTTCTCTCGTATGACCCCGTGACCGGCCGTGTTCGGACGCTGTTGGATTCTCTCTACATGCCCAACGGCTTTGCCTTCTCACCTGATGAGGACTTCCTGCTCCTGGCTGAAACCAGTATCGCACATGTTATTAAGTAAGATCTGAAAAATGATATTTGTTCATTTATCAGGATGGTAGAGTATGGTGTTTAGACTTTCTCCCTGCTTCTCAGGTTCTGGTTGAAAGGACCTAAAGCGGGCACCAAGGAGGTGGTCCTGAACAACATGATCGGTTACCCTGATAACATCCGCCTCAGTGACCGTGGCACGTTTTTAGTGGGCATAACCACTGTTAGATTCAGAGGACGGCTTTTCCCACCGTTCTTGGATCTGATTGGTCCGTATCCTGCTGTTAAACGCTTCATAGTGAAGGTGGGTAAATCTTAAATATGTGGGGTTCAGAGTTATTTTAGTATCACTGAGATACTATTGTAGTTTTTATTCATATTTTGATATTTATTTTATTTAGGCTAACTTTTTTTTAATCATTTTAGTTTTTATTGAATATAATAAATAACCCAGGTGAGGTTCTTATTTTCATTTTGGTACATTTTGTTTTTGTTTGTTTTTTAATTTCTATTTAGTTTCTAATAGTTATTTCAGTTTTTGAGTTATTTTAGTACTTCAAGTTGAACTAAATGGCAATGAGAAATGTTAGCATGGCATGGCAACTAGCTGAAATAAAATATATAACAAAATAAAGCAAATTATTTTATTTGAATTAGTATATATTTTATATCAGGTAATTTTATGATTTTATTTTCAGTTAAGCATAATAGTTATGCATTATGCATTGCTAAATAATTTTGTTTGTTTTATTTCTTTATTACTTTGTGTTATTTTATGTCTATTTATGCCAAATATGTCTTTTTAGTTTGCCATTTCTATGCATTTATTATAATATATACAATAGTTTGTATTTTAGTTTTAGTTGTTTTAGTGCATGAAGTAAACCAATAGTTAACCGGCAAAGATAAAACATAAAACAGTATTTTTTTGAATCTCGATCATGAACTCTGTTGCAGCTCGTTCCTCTCGGCTGGTATGATGTTCTGCTGCCCAAATACGGCTTGATTCTGGAGCTGGGGTCTGACGGAGAGGTGATCGACAGCCTCCACGACCCCACAGGCAGCCTCACGTGGGCCGTCAGCGATGTCTTCCAGCAGGGGACGCACTACTATCTGGGCAACACTGACCTGCCGTTCCTGCCTGTGCTGGAGGAGTGGAGCTGACTCACACATGGGAAAACTGGGACTTCTGATAACCTTTCACTGAGAATGTAAAATGATTTCATTTTAACAATGCACCTCAGTCTTGTGAAAAAGCTTCTAACTGTTAATTCTGTGACTTTGAGTCTGGTTATAATTGGTCTAACACAGATGTTTTAACTGTATTAGTGCCACAATCTGTTTTGTTTTATAAAGTTTTTCTGAACTGCAAAATGCACTGGTCAACGTGCACTAGAAATGTAAGATATGATAATTTTGAACAGCTGTTCCCAATAAAAAACATTTTCTTATGCTAATGTGATGCAAAAGACAGAAATAATGTTGCACTTCGATGGCAGTGAACTGACACAAAAACCCAAATATTAAAAATGTATGTAGGATATACAGATTAACTCATTGCAATTAGTTAAAAAATGACAATAAATCCGATTTTTAAAATTACATTTAGCTGAATAAATGTTATAAAATTAAGCAAAAAATAAAATAAAATAAAATAAAAATTAATAAAATAAAAACACTGCAATAAAAATGATTTCAGAATGCTTTTATCAATCAAACACACAAGACAAAAGTCCACAGCAACCATTGCAATGCTACTAACAAATATCATGAAAGAATTATGTGCAAAACATCATTAAACATGTCAGGCCTGTTGATCACAGACTGGAAAGTGCTTCACTGAACGGATGTATTGAAATATTGTGAAAAAGATATGCTTATGCCTGTCTGCCTCCTCTCCGGTCAATTTGGGTGATTTGAGAAATTGGCAGTCACAGCAGAAGGTTGATGAACGTTAGGTAGTAGTCTGAAAGTAAGTCTCTCATCGCCTCAAGTTTGTGTTGCCCACCGCAGGATTTCCCTCAAAGAACCAAAAATACACAGATTCATCAAAGACCTGCTGTGATCCACAGCTTTTGCTCATTCTCAATGGACATCCATCAAACACAAAACTCAGAGAAGAAAACATTTAAAAGGAAATAATGAAATACTAAATACAATATTTGCACCTAGTGAGTGAATCTTTTAGTTATAGAACTCAAGTGAAATGTCTGTCCAAACATAGATTGTGTGCTGCCATACGCAAGTGTCAGGAACTGAAAACGTTAGAGAATATTTTTATATAATAAGGTATATTGTGCATTAAAACTACTGTAATTCATTATCATATGCAAGCCTATTTCTGCTATGGGATAAAAAAAAAGAAATGGTAATCGCAATTTTTAATCTCACAATTCGGACTTTAGAATTTTAAAATGTAGAAGATATAAACTCACAATGAACTCGCTTTTATTGTATATAAAGTTGCAATTCTAAGAAGTTTGAATTGTGAGATTTGTAACAAAAAAAAAAAAAAACAACTACAAAAAAAAACGGAATTCTGAGAATTCTCACTATTTATTAGTTTACATTAGGTTTTCTCAGAAATGTGGATTTATATCTTGCAATTGTGGAAAAAGTCAAAATTGTGATAAACTCACAATTGAAAAAAAAAAAAAAAAATCCTAATTGTACGATAAAAAGTTGCAATGACCTTTTTTTATTTTTGATCCTGTAGCCAAAAAACAAGCTTCCATTCTCAGTGTTGATCATAAAAGGCAGGCTTAGTAGAGTTGTGAATTCTTTTATAACTGAGGATGTGGAGTGGAATGTTTCAGACACATCTGGCAAACAAACAAATAATCCCAACAATTTTCAAATGCATTACAAAATTGGAAAACTCAAAACGGTTTAAAGCAAAAGTAAAACAACATTTTCAAAAACATTACAATAAAGACAATATCC
Organism: Carassius auratus; assembly: GCF_003368295.1. Lineage (NCBI taxonomy): Eukaryota > Metazoa > Chordata > Actinopteri > Cypriniformes > Cyprinidae > Carassius > Carassius auratus. The sequence continues at coordinate 26,336,080 of NC_039246.1, read as the reverse complement.
TGTGTTACTGTTAAAGCAGCAAAACTGAAGGTTAATTGAGAATAAAGAGGAATCTGATGTGAATGAGAGCTGGAGGGGATGAAGGTCGTGTCTGTGGTGTGTTTGGTACCCTGGGCGCACCCTGATGACCTCATCAGAGGAGAGACCGGCAGGATATAAAGGGAGCAAGAGGGCTTGTTTTTCAGTGCCCTATATTCTTTCCCTCCATGTGTCTTGTTCCTGTAAACCTCTCCACGCTCTACTTCAGCGTCTGTCGTCGTTTGTTTCTGTGAGGCACGAGGCTGCTGAACATCAACCGAGGATCAAACCTGAACCTGGGGAAACAGTGACAAGCGAGCTGGAAGTTAGATTTCCTAACATCTTAATAATAATAATACAGCTATTTCTAGTGAATGCTGAGTGTTGAAGTGTTAATGAAGCACTGACTGTGAGTCGTAGACGCCTGGCGTTCTGCAGGACTGTCCCGAGCAGGACTGCAGCATCATGAGACGGTGGTTCATCTTCTCCAGGACCTCCTGATCGATACTCTTGGCGATGTTGCTTAGCTGAAACGGGTCTGCTGTCAGGTTATAGACCTCCACAAACACCTGCAAGCAAAGACGCTGTGCTATTATTACAGTTATTAATACATATTAAATATTTTTTATTATACTTTGCAGTATTACGGTCAGTGCGCTGTTGGAAGCACTAGCTTTTATTTTTACCTCGTTATCATCAAATTCACAGTACTGTAAGTTGGCGGCCTGTGCTACTGTGCGGACGCAGGCGTACGTGTTATTGTACGAGTCTTCGCACACACAGTCGGGGAAGCACTCCTGCAGAGACAACAGCTGTGTTACAGCACTCATTTTTTGTGGTTACTGTAATGACTGTTTATTTGTGGCACACAGAGCCTCACCGAGACCCCGGGGCCCAGCAGAGGGCAGGCTGGGTCTGAGATGTTGCTTCCTTCTCCCTCATATTCCACCAGTACATCAGATCTCCACGTGCTGCTGTTCCCTTTACTGGTCTGAGACACAAAGACAACTCAAATCAAACGCAAACCCTTGTTCATTTACATTCATTTAAGTTAATTATACTGAAACTGTAGCAAGAAACACTACAAAAAACGAGCATTATGCCCAAAATGACCAAGAATGCCAATACTTTAATGCATTTTTAATTTAATTAATTTCAAAGTTAATAAATTCAAACAGGATTCACCATGATAGGAAGAAATGACATCCCGTCCATCTGAGTTTCATTGACGCTGTATCCTGCGATGTCCAGGATTGTTGGACCCAAATCCACATTTGCTATAAGTAACTGTTAAAACAGATCAATTATTTACACATAAAATAAATTAAAAAAAGCTATAAAAAATTATATAAAAACCTTTTCTGTTAATGTGAATATTACATATACATGCTATTATTATAGCGTGCATACACAAGGAAAAAACAAACAAATCTGGTTTAGAATCAAAAAAAAAAAAAAAACTATAAAATTAAATAATGTGAGAAAGTTAAAGTAAACTGGGGGGGGGGCTGGACTGAAGATGCAGTGAACAAATAAAAAAAATACTATTAAGAAAATACATGTAATTTAGTTTTTTTATGGTTGTTTATATTACCGGGCTTGTCTGGTTGGGTTTGATATTAGGCCCTCGCACCAAAAGAGGAACTCTGATATCAAATTCATAGAGTTGCCTCTTATCCATTGGAAGAGAAAACTGGCCTGAGAGACGAAACAGACACATGACAAAATAAAAGCTAGGGAAAGTAAAAAAAAAAAAACATTTCTTCTCTATATAACTCATTGTGTACCTGTGTGGTATCCATTGTCAGAGGTGAAGATGATGTAGGTGTTACTAAGCTCTCCTCTGACCTCCAACTTTCTCACCACCTTCTCCACCAGGTCGTCTACAGATAGTAAAGTGCGCCACCTGGTGGAACAGATCATCAGTGTCGCATTACTTCATGTGCAATATTAATATCAAGTGCATGATTTAAAAGCGTCTGAATACCGTTTTCTGTAGGCGTTATCCAAGAACTCCACTGAAGAGTTGGTCATGGGCGTTTTTGCTTGTCTGATGAGCCAGTGCTTGTCCTGAAAAACAGGTTGAAATGCCGTCACATATTCAAAAGATGATCCAATCAGAATATTTCAGACACGTCAGGCCCGTACCTTGCCGTGTATGTTAAAGTTAGGGTCTCTTGGTGCTTTAACATTGGGGAAACTGCTCTCGTACTGAGGAGCGGCTGTCCAGGGCGAGTGAGGGGCCGGTGTGGACACCATCATGAAGAAAGGCCTGCGGTTTGACTTGTTTTCCAGGAAGTCGATGGAAATATTGGCCTGGAAGGAATCAGAAGCGACTGAACATCAAATGCATGAGGTCTGATGTAGTCTCGTGAACACAGGTGAGATCTGCTCGTACCAGAACATCTGTAAGGTAATCTTCGCTGTAGTTCTGTCCATGCCGCTGCTCCCTGCCGTTCACCGACAGCGTGTAGTTGTAGTATTTGGAGTTTCTCTCCTGTAGGAATATGTTCAAATCATTGCAAATATTTCACTTTAAACAAATCTGGTTTAGAATCAAAACTCGTTTTCCGAAACCTGAAAATGTAAAAAAAATTGACATTACAGAAATACAAATATAACTTAGAAAATTTAAATAAAGAAATAAAACAGTTAAATTAAATAAAAATGATTAAAATAAAGAAAAATACTTTTTAATAAATGAATACATCCAAACATTTTTCCGGTCTTTTGAAAAAATTAAACAAACCAAACCAATCTGCTCTCAGTGAGCTATGAATCATGGGAGCTGCTATTAGGAAAATAATTAGAATGGCTTCAGAAAACATTTCTTGCAGGAGTTCTTGTATCAGCTTCCCAAACATGCTATATTTTAGGCTACAAACTGTTTTCCTAACCTTTCAGCTAACATTAGATTTTACAGCACTGATGGGAAAGGTTGAAGGCCTTGTCAATGTATTCCAGCTTGTCATCTTTCTCTTTTTTTCATTTCTTCATTTAACTTCAAAACTGTTTTTTAATTTCTCTTTTATTTTTTATATTCTACTCATGATTCCCATAAGTAAGCCTTCGGGTTATAGTATTATCTCTCTCTCTCTCTCTCTCTCTCTCTCTCTCTCTCTCTCTCTCTCTCTCTCTCTCTCTCTCTCTCTCTATATATATATATATATATATATATATATATATATATATATATATATATATATATATATATATATATATATATATATATATATATATATATATATATATATATATATATAAAATTAGATTTCATTTTTTGGTTTTCATTTGAATTTTGTTGCATTTTATTAGCTTTTTTTATTAGATTTTTATTATAAAAATATTTCTGAATTATTTTATTTTTAATTTCAGTTTTCAGTTAGTTAGTAATTTTAGAACTCATTTCAGTTAGTTGCAAATTTTCATTCAGTTTTTCCATCACAATAACATCACTGCTATATATGAACAGTCAAAATATTTTTACAGTTAAATGATTACATTATTAAAAGGGGGGTGAAATGCTCGTTTCACTCAATATCCTGTTAATCTTGAGTACCTATAAAGTAGTACTGCATCCTTCATAACTCCAAAAAGTCTTTAGTTTTATTATATTCATAAGAGAAAGATAGTCTGTACCGATTTTCCCGGAAAAACACCAGCGCCAGCAGGCTTTTGCGTTGAGAGCGTTTGGAAGCTGTGACTTTACCGTGAGGAAAGCAGTTTTACTCACCGCCTGCGGTTCCAACACACGATCGTGACCCTTTTTCGTTGGGATTGCATTTTCCTTAAGAAATAAACGATACGCAAATCCGGCGTCAAACTGGGCCTTGTTTGTAAAACAAGCATCTTCGAAATGCAAGGAACAAACACAAACACTTTCACAACTCTGTTGATGCTCTGTAAAAATAAACTCCTTCCACTGGTCCCTTAATGCTGGTTTTTTTTGGTAATCTGTGCAGGGTTGTCTTGCCCTGGCAACCAAAAACACACTTCTGTGACATTTCGCGACGCTCTCGCTCTGATCAGTGAAGTCTGTTGTGCTCTCAGTGCTCTGCTATACGGGAGCGCGCGCTCTTCCGGCAGAAGTGCCCTAGGACCCATATAAGGAAATTCCGTTCCATCTAACGTCACACAGAGCCATTTGCGAAAAAAACTTTCCGAAACTTGTGACAAACCGGAAGGAGTATTTTTGGAACAAAAATACTCCTTCAAACGTACAAATTAATTTTTGAAACTTTGTCCATGTTTAGCATGGGAATCCAACTCTTTAACAGTGTAAAAAACTCAGTATGCATGAAATAGCATTTCACCCCCCCCTTTAAATGATACATCTCCTGTCTTTTTCTTACCAGGGCAAACCAGTGATCCCAGCCTGGAGGAACGTGCTCCACACCTCCTGATTTTTTATTCCCGTACTATAGCAGAGAAACAGACACGGATGATTCAAGGTGATGAACCGTCAACTGATTCACCCAAAGAAAAGGTTTCATCAGTGTGAAAGCTCCCAGTATGTGTTTTCACCTCATTCAGATACTTCCCAGCAAAGAAGGTCTGATAGATGCCGTGTTTCTGAAGGAAGGCAGGGAAAGTCTCGGGCTCTTGGGTCTTCTGCCATGCAGTGCTGCTGCAGTTGCCCTCCAGCGTGTTGTTGACCACATGATGGTTATGAGGATATTTGCCCGTCAGGATGCTCGCCCGGCTGGGACAGCAAAGGGGACTGGCGACAAACTGCATGAGAGAAGAAATGGCAAAAAGAGTTGAGAGATGCTGTGCAAATTAACAGATGCAATGGCAAACATACATCCTGGTTGATCCTCAATGCACATTTTAATTGTTATGTCTAACAAATTTATAAATATTCTCATGTAGAACAATATAAGGGCTTTTTAAGCTTGGATGACATGCAAAATCCCATAGCACTTGTATGCAACAATGAAGAGATCTAGCACAATTTCTACTCACCGTGTTTGTAAAGGTTATCCCAGCATCACCTATCAGCTTTTTAGTCTTCACCAAAGGGATCTGTAGAACGAAAGATGGAAAGATTCTCGTGAAGCAGCTCGTTTAAGTTACTAAGACACGATACATAAAAGTAAAATGCATGGAAGAAATCAAAACCACGGAGAATGACAACAAAAAACTACTTTCTTAGACAATATAACGTTACTCACCATTCCACCGGTAGACACATCTAGATCATCAGTCAGGATTAAAACTATATTCGCTCTGGGATTCATTTTAGCCTCGGCCAGACTGTTACAATGCAAAGTGACGCAGATGAGAATAACATGTAACATACCAAACGGAGAAGAAGCCATCTTTAGTGCCGAATTAAAAACACATAAAGCCATGACCTAAACGAGGACCTTTTCTTGAGATAAAAGCATTAAATTCTGTAAGGAAAGGAAAACGCTGGTGCAGCTAGCTTGCCTAGTCTTGTGTGAGAAATTACTAATCATACTATGGCGACTTTTTTGCTTCATGAATATTATGTAGACGTTCTGGCGTTGCTTGGTTACCTCTTGTGGCGTCTGGTCACGTAGCCTAATTCATATTCATAAGCCAGCCCTACAGCAGACTAGGATTCGCTCATTCGCAGGCATACTATAACGCCCATCTACCGACGTCTGCCTGACAGCCAATCAGATTCCAGGCCATTACTTTGCGTCATTAATATTCATACGCTTACCCGTCGTCATAGTAGGATTAATAAAACTGTCCTGTTTCATCACGTGGAGAGACGGAAGCCCCGGTCAGCTGATGTTTACGTTCAAAGGCATGATGTCATTCATAAAATGTATGTTTTATGGCATATGTGATCTCTTTTATTATCTCGACTACTTAAATCTCTATTACGTCACAAAAGTTGTACAATATTACTATAATGCAGTTTCTCGCTTTAATTTTGAAAACCATGAACTCAATTTAACCATATCAACATTTTAAAAATAATTGTAAGGATCTTTTAGTAACTTATTTCGCCTTGAAAAAAAACAATGGTCATATTGGCTTGTATTTAAATTATTTTTTATTAAATTAAACTAATTTTTTTTTTTTTTTTTTTTTTTTTTTGATAAAAGTAGTTTTTACCAAATACTTTTTATATTTTTTATTTGAACACGTTCATTTACAAACAACTGCTGAATATTTCTCATTCACCTGTTGTTTCAAAACTTTGTTTGAACAGTTTCGGACGTGGGTTGAACTATTCCTGCTGCAGGGGCGTGCAATCAGGATTTAGAGCGTTCAGGAAGGAAACTGGAGCCTGGGAAAAGCGCTGCAAACCCCGCTCAAGGAATGGAACACACCCGGAACTCGAGTTCCTTATTGATTCATCTATAACACTCTCTGGTTTGTACTTGAGTGCAGCATGTGTGCACGAATGTTTAATGTTGAACTTTAAAGAGGGCTAAAACATGTCCGGTGTGGAAGTCACCAAAGAGGAACTCAAGGAGATAGACATATGTGACATCTGCTCGGATGAGGAGAGCGGAGTTTTTCTTAACTCAGGTGCGTCGTACTTTGACGGCTTCTCAGCGTTTCACAAATGGGCTTCAAAAGGACGTTCAGTTTCGGACGGAAACTGTGAGTGCGCCAAAACAGCTTCGGTCTCACTGTGCAAGTGCGCAAATGTGCCTCATGGAGCAACAGCTGGAGAGATCCGTATGGAGAGAGCAGGAGGAGGTGTGTATTCGGATGAAGAGGACATGAGAGCGTCCCGCTCATCATCTATAGTGGACTGTCTGTTAGTGGAGCTCTATGACACGTACAGTAATAATGTCAGAGAGGTGGACAGCTCGACCGAAGCCTCTAGCTCAGATGCCTTCCTGGGCAGGAGTAACACTGGCTCCAACTTTCTCCAAGAACTTCAGGAGAAGCACACGAGGCGCCATCAGATGAAATACTTGGCTCAAAAAGGTGAGCCACTCACACAGTCAATGTATTTTTATTTATGTAAAGCACACACTATCATTTATTCCAAGAGTTTGGAATAATTACAATTAAGTTTGGAATAATTAAATGTTTTCATGTTTTTGAAAGATGTCTCTAATGCTTTTATTTTTTTAAAAATAGGCTACAGATAAAATCTGTTACATTGCAAAATATTACAATTAAGAATAACTGTTATTTATATATATATATATATATATATATGGTGAGTCTTCTTTTAAAAACATTAAAATCTTAATGATATTAAAATCTTAAATATTAAATTTGTATTGGAAGTATTTGTGTTATATGAAGTTCTACTGAATGATTGTTTGAATAATTTACAGAATTAAAATTTTTGAGAACCCATATTTATTTGTTCAAATCATGATATAAAATAAAGTCTAGATATAGTGGTTTATTTTTGAGGTTTTCTATCATTTTTCAAAATGTTTGTACTTTTTGAAATTATTATTATTACATTTTCATTTTTTTTTTATACTTATTTTATTTCATTTTTGGCTGTTCATTTGCTTCTGGAGTGACATTACTCTTAAGCAATATTAAAATAAATTTTCTCTCAATATGGTTAGGTTGTTTAAAATGGTTTTAGATGAAGTAATGTGCCACATTGCAGAACTGACCCAGTTTTAATGCCACCTTTGTTTGTTGAAGTAACTGAATTGTTGTCTCAGGTGCTCAGGTTATTTGTAGGCCATAATGACAATTTACATACAGAGGTTACATACACCGTGTTAAATCCAAATGATCTTCATCTGTCTACATAAATTACAAGTTATGCACACATTAATCTGAGATTTGTGTGATTTTTCATTTTCCCCAAAATGAAGGCATTTCATATAGATTTAAACCAGCTTTATTTTGTGCTCAGGTCTGGAGGAGCTGAAGTGGATCATTCAGGAAGTGAAGTATCGTATTGGTGTGCAGTCGGCCACACTGGTGCGTCAGGTCAAGAGGAAGGACAGACTTCGGCAGAAGTTTCAGAAGAACTGTGATATAGTCACTGCCTGCCTGCAAGCCGTCTCTCAGAAAAGACGTAATTACAAATCATTCTCTCATTTCACTCCTCTTCCAGTCATTATTGCTTTAAGTAGTCAGTGTTATATTACCAAAGGCTTTCTTTGCTATTTGAAGACTAATGTATTCTAGATCGAAAGTATGTCTTTACTTTCACTGGAACTTGATGTCTGTTATTCCTTAAAGGAATAGTTCACCTAAAAATGAAAATTTGCTGAAAATGGACTCGCACTCAGGCCATCCAAGATGTAGATGAGTAGTTCTTAATGAGAACAGATTTGGAGAAATGCAGTATTATATCATCGTAATTTGTTGTGTAGCGTGCCCGACACCGCATCCAACATTTCTCCAAATCTGTCCTTAAGAAAGAGCTCATATGCATCTTAGATGACCTGAAGAGAAGTAAATTTTCCTTTAAAGGGGTTTGCAGTATAGTTTACATAGGTAGCGGTTGCTAAAAAGCTCTGGGTCCCATATATCAAATGCATTTTTTCTTCACCTTGTTCTAGTTCTCTGTTGATGTTTCAGAAGACAGTGCTCTCAAATATCTCGCCACTATCACAGGATTGACTCCTCCTCAACTTTACAACTTAATTATTTGCATTGGTTCAGAGCATAAACTATGTTCAATATCACTGAAACACAATCGATTTGGTTTCAGAGGCGACTCATTCATGTGATGAGTTTATGACACTTGCATGCAAATTTGCACTGTAAAGTTGTTGAACTATTGGTCTCAAATTTGTATTTGCATTTTGCTCGCAAATTAGTAATGGTGTAGTCATTGTGCAGCAGTAAAACCTTTACACATTTGGATGCAATTAGTGCTTTTGTTTTATGTATTTGGCTCAGACACAAGTTGTCCAACAAATACAGTGGCCTTGCATCTTTTAATGTCTTTTTCCTCTATTTTATCTACATGCAGCATGACAAGTACTGTCAAACAGGTACAGTATGAAATCACATCCAAACCATAGCTCTGCATGGTTGCCATTCATCAGTCGATGTCTATTCTTAATGCAAGAGGTGTCAGTTTGTAGTTGTGAACACTGATCTATAATAGAGAATATATAGATCAGTGGTTGTGAATGGTTATGGTTTATTTTTTAATTTGTTGGCATGTTTATTTTTGTAAACATGAGTAGCATGGTTTATTACTGAATGTATGTCATAATTTATACTAGAATGCTTATCCAATGGAAAAATATAATAAACATTTTCTATATCAGGGCTTTTTTTTTTGCCAGAAATTTTTCACCAACTGTTTTGTGTCTCTCTCATAAGTAGCATTAAGTCTGCTCTCTTCGTAGGGTGAGTTCAGGTAAATTTGCAAACTTTTGAGCAATCATTAAGAAATGTTAATGATCAAATTTGCCTGATTTACCCTTTTGTTTGGATAGTTAGTTTAATTTGAAATAATTTGAGTCAAATTAAAATAAGATGACCTACATTTTTTATTTATATTTGCTTATTTCTTTCACTAATAATTAATGACTTCCATGTTCAAACAGTATAAATGTTCCTTTGTAAACTATTCAGACTGCTTGTGTAAAATGATTGAATTTATGGAAATTAAACCATCTTATCCTTTTTCATATCTCTAATTGGGTCCTAAATCAAGAATGTTTACTTGTGTTCTTAAAGTAAAGGTTCTTTATTGGAACTGATGGTTCCATGAAGAAGCTTTGGCATTCATAGAATTTCTCCATTCCACAAAATGTTTTTAAATTTTTTATAAACGCTCCTCACACTGAAAAAAAAGAGGTTATTTTAAGAACTGTTTACTGTTGTTGTTTTTTTGTTTTGTTTTGTTTTTTTTTACCAAAAATGCTGCTTCTGTGTCATCTCTGTGGAACCCCCCTTTTGGAAGTTTTTAAGAGTATATGGTGTTATATTTCCATATTCCTACTTGTTTAAGATTAAGACTAAAGTTGGCAGCATGGCACTAGTCATGACTGTTCAAGTCATTGTTTTCTTCAGCTGTTTCTGGTCTGTAGCCCATCCTCCAGAGCTCCAGCGCTCTCTCCTCCCTCTCAACCCGGAATGTGACGCTCATATGTGGGTGTGACTGTGAGACACGCGCATCAATGCGATATTCCGCCTCACCCATCCTCCGCGTTCTGTTCGATCACCTTTGATGCTTTTATTCTATTTAAAGTTCATATGCTTTAAGTGCAGACAATGCATCTTCACGTATGATGATAAAGGATGCGCGAATGTGTTGTTTTCCTCTGATTTATTGATCGGGTCGATCATAACGAGTAGGATTTATTTTTAGATAAAATGATTCTCGGTATGAGATCGGTGTAAATGCGCGGTCAAACGGAGCCCTCAGGTTTTTCTCCAGATGAAGCAGGGACGGTTTATTTCCTCTAAGAGGTCGAGGGTTTGTGTGAAACAGCAGAATGCAGCTGGAGGGGTCGGTAATATTATCAGTAATGTGCTGAAGAAACGCAACGGCATCTCCAGAAGAGCGCCGCTCCTGCTGTGCACCCTAGAGCCAGGTGAATACAGCATGCTTTTAAATATTATTTTTATTCGTTATTAACCTTTGCCCTGTCATTATTGATAAAACTATTGATAGGATTTCCTCCGCCCATTTATTTGCACTTTTGCTGAATGTAGAATGGTGTTTTTGTGATAATCAGGTGACCTAAAGGGCCTTCCCATATTATGTCGTATTCAATATATATTTTTCTTTTTGCAATATTAATATAACTGTGAATTATATATTTCAGTAAACTGTATAAGTAGTATATATGTTAATATAATAATTTTTAATGGTTTTGAATTTTGTGTCCTGAAATTTGTTTAAGGGTTATTTTTGTCCCTTAAGAAATGATTTGTTATTAAGTAAATATTACTCTCTCTTTTAAATATTATTTCTGTATTAATTGGTCATTGCTTTAAACGTTTTAGGGTAAAAAAATGGCCTCTTTTAATATAAAAGGTGTATTAAACAGCACATGACTAATGCTTTTCACTCAGACCCTTGTGTCGTGTCGTGTAATGGAACATGAGTGCAGCAGGAGCGCTGGAGGGATGATTGTAATCGTGTAGGTTAATCCGGAACAGAGCCGGCTGACGAGGGAAATGCAGAAATGGTGCCATTCTGCTCCTGATTGTTATTTATCGCATGGAACTATGACCGAGATGGACTCTGGTTGGTGTTAATTTCTTTTTATGTAGCAGAAAAAAAGGTCTGTAGGAGAAGTAGCCGCTTTCGTGTTGGTGAGGTAGAGTTGTTTATACGCGATTGACAGGATTTTGCTTATAGCAATGGCTACTGTGAAAGTTACATAACTGTAAATAATTCATCGTGTTGTTATAACCCTTCATCGCTCAATATGACGCCTTTAGCGTTGATAAGAAACAGGGTTTATTTCGCCTTGATACATGATGGTGTCGTGTATCCGGAAGAAACCGCAGGCGGAAGTGAGATTCAGCACCGCTTTGGAACGGACAGCGACATTTATCACCCATTCGATCTCCCGCGTTTGGTTTCTCGTGGTCGATAAAAATGCACTAATACACTTGTCGTTTCCAGTAACTTTTTTTTGTTGTTTATTTATTCCTGTTAGACATAAGCGACTTAAAAACATGAGTTAGGTAACCTGCCTGCCATAAATAATGAGCCACTGAAAGAAAACAAACCTCCATTATATATGAGTTACAAAAGGGATGTTAGTACATTTGTAAGAAGAAGTGTGTGTATATATATATATATATATACACACACACACACACACACACACACACACACACACACAGTATATGAAGAAAACTTTGATGTGATGAATTTCTGGAATTTTCTGACCAAAACATTCCTCTTTTCTTGTTTAACCACTTTTCTTGTCTGTCCATTTTAGTTGGATATTTTTAATTTTTTTAATGAGTGGCGATTGCACAAAATCCCTTCATTCATTTGTTAACGAGACACCTGCAGCTCCAGAGGATACGTCTTTATGGTCATTATTGTCTCACTGATGTCCACTGTTTTGTCTTTTTTTTTTTTTTTTAATTTGTTTTAGGGGTGGATACCAGATTGAAGTTCACCATTGAACCTTCTTTATGCAAGAACGGCTTTCAACAAGTATGTACCAGCTACCCACTGTTGTAGATGTGTCCAACTCCCCCTAAATAGATATAAATAAACATATAACATATAAATCATAAACATATAACACATAAAACATCTAAATTGGTTAGCATGTTGATTGTTTGTGTTTGTTTTGCTCTGTAGTGGTACGACGCTCTGAAGGCAGTGGCCAGACTCCCAGTAGGGATTCCCAAAGAGTGGAGGAAGAGGGTAAATGTTTTGGAAATTTCTCTCTTTAGACCCTGACAGGCAATGTTTTCATATCTATGACATTTTTTGTACTGTTTAATGTTTGGGCTTTTTTTGGTATAGGTATGGCTGACCCTAGCTGACCAGTATCTCCACAGTATCTCCATAGACTGGGAGAAAACAATGAGATTTGCTTTCAATGATCGTAGCAATCCAGATGATGACACTTTGGGAATCCAAATTGTGAAGGTATGTGTGTAAATTAAGTCCAAATTGTGAAATGGGAACTCACAAAAAGTGATAAATGTCACATATTGCCTTATTTTATATATATATATATATATATAAAATATAGTGAAGTCACTAAATAGGCAGTATTAGTTGTACAGTCATTGTAAGCAAGCAAATAAATCATGGATTTAGAGTAGGCATTTAGCGTTAGAGATTTTTAATTGAATCAAGTCAGATAAAAGGTTATATGGTGCAGCGGGATATTTGCTCATTGTAGTGCGTCAGTTTGTGGGTAATGTAACAGTAGGTGTGTTTGTGTAGCTCTGGAGAGAGAGAGAAAGGTGATCTATCGGACACGTGTGGACACAAATGAGCAAAGTTCAGTGTGCTTATTTACATAAGAACAGTAACGCTTTGTTTCCCGCCTCATTCAGGACCTGCACAGGACCGGCTGCAGTTCATACTGTGGCCAAGAGGCGGAGCAGGACCGCGTGGTGCTGAAGCGGGTGCTGCTGGCATACGCCCGCTGGAACAAGACTGTCGGATACTGTCAGGGCTTCAATGTTCTGGCTGCCCTCATCCTGGAGGTCACAGAGGGAAATGAAGGAGATGCGTTGAAGGTTTGCTTGGACACCTATGAGCTCTGTGAATTATATTTTTTAACCTTTATTGTAGGCTGTATTTACTTATTTGTGACCCTGGACCACAAAACAAGTCGTATGTCGCTGGGGTATATTTGTAGCTATAGCCAAAAATACATTATATGGGTCAAAATTATCGATTTTTCTTTTATGCCAAAAATAATTAAAATATTAAGTAAAGATTATTTTTCATGAAAGTATTTTGTAAATTTCCTACCATAAATATATAAAAACTTCATTTTTGATTAGTAATATGCACTGCTAAGATCTTGATTTGGACATCTTTAAAGGCGACAGCTTTTTGCACCCTCAGATTCCAGATGTTCAAATTGTTGTTTCTCTTCCAAATATTGTCAGATCCTAATAGACCATATATCAATGGAAATCTTATTTATTCCATTTTTATATAATGTATAAATCTTAATTTTGAAAAATTGACACTTAAAGGGTCACATTTTTTATTTATTTTTGAGGAGGCACCAGAGGCAATGCTTGCTCGATGCCCTCATTTTTATTTTATTTGCAAGCAGAATTCCAATTTAATCTATAATAAAAATTTGGAAATTATTAATCCAACAGTTATCCAACATACTTATCATGTGTGTGTGTGTAATTAGTTATTCACTATTTTATTTGATGTTCATTCTTTGTTTCTCTTTCTATTTTATTTATAAATAGTGAAACAATTTTTAAATGTTATTTAAAAAAATATTACTTTTTTTTATTTTTTTTATTACATAATTAAATTTTTTGTCTCCTTTTGATTTTTCTTTTTCTTTTTGATTTACTTTTCTTCCCATTTGTATATATTTTTTTTTAATATTGAATTTTAAAATATTTAATTCCTTTTTTTAAAGTTATTTAATTGGTCAAATCACATAATTTGAAAAATTATTTCATTGTTTATTTAACATATTTAATAATAATTTCATGAATTCATATTATTATATAAGCAAGTAAATATGCTAAAATTCATTATCTTTTTAATTACTGTTGTTTTGAAAGGTGATGATCTATTTGATCGATAAAGTGCTCCCCGATAGTTACTTCGCCAATAACCTGCGTGCCCTCTCAGTGGACATGGCTGTGTTCAGAGATCTGCTGCGACTGAAGCTTCCAGAACTTTCTCAGCATCTCCACCATCTCCAGAAAGTAGCCAATCGGGAAGAAGGAGGTGTGTAGTAACCCTGTGTATCTATAGCTTACGGATGCAAAAGAACAATGTCTGTTCCAGGTCAACTGCAATGTGTCAGCATTGTGTTTCAGGGAGCTATGAGCCTCCGCTCACCAACGTCTTCACCATGCAGTGGTTTCTGACCATGTTTGCCACTTGTTTACCCCATCACACCGTGCTGAAGATCTGGGACTCGGTCTTCTTTGAGGGCTCTGAAATGCTGCTGCGTGTAGCTCTCGCCATCTGGGCCAAACTTGGAGAGTAGGTTTATCAATCATCTGTCAATGTTAGAGAGTGGCAGAATAGGCCAGATTCCAAAGAAAGATTGGATCTTGTATCAAGTGTTCTGCATCTCTCTCTCAGGCGAATTGAGGAGTGCCAGACTGCTGATGAGTTTTATAGTACTATGGGCTGCCTGACGCAGGAAATGCTGGAGCACGACCTTATCGACTCCAGTGAACTCATGCAGGTTGAACTAAGCATATAAAAGATCTTGAATAATTAAAGTCATTAATAATATATAAACATTATAATTTAACTAAATCAACTATAGTAGCTTTAATGTTGCAAAATATTGATAAAAATGCCGAAAGTTTGCTTTTGGGGCTAAAAGCATGTGTTTTTCGTCCTGACAGACGGTCTACTCCGTGGCCCCGTTCCCGTTCCCCCAGCTGGCTGAGCTCAGGGAGAAATACACCTACAACATCACCCCGTTCCCGACCCCTGTCCGAGCGAACAGCAGGTATGAGAGCTGAAGACACTCGACACCCACAGCACAGATGGCATCCGTGAGAGTTTAGTAGTCATAACACGTGATCGTGACTGCAGGGTGTTGTTTTATGACACATTATTGTATATTGGCATGCAAATATCAAATGCAAATGTTCTTCACAAACGTTATACTCAGTTTAAACATCATTTTTTACTTTTAAAAAGAGATGTAGGCAAGCAACAGTGCAATAGTAAAGCATGTACATTTTTCTTGTATTTCTCTCCATTTTAAAATATTTATTAACATATTTCAATTATTTAATTTATTTTGAATTATCTGTAAATGTTTATTTTATTTTATATTTTATTAATTTTTAAATATTTGTTTTCCATTTTATCTATCTATTTTACTCTGCAAAATATTGAATTAGTGTGAGTGTTTAATTTTTTTATTATATTATATTTTAATGTATTTAAATTTTATTATATTTAAAAACATTCTAAAAAGTCATATTTTTCAATTGTATTAATTAAATTCTTCATATTGTCATACTTAATTACTTCATGTTAAAGCTTAGAACTGTATTTTTGTTTCTGTTTTTAAAATATTAACTATTTTATTAATACATACAAAAATGATTGTTACATAATCTAATCTGCATAATATATTATATTTAATTATTTAATACATTTTCTGGGTTGTTCTATTTTTTTTTTTTTTTTTCATATTATAATGTCTGTTTTATTTTATGCAATATATTGTTTTGTTTTTTCCCCATGTATAGTCTTGCACTCCATGGATGGGAGAGTGATGATGATGATGCTGACATGGATGATGAAGACTCTATTGTCACCGTTCTGGGTTGCCTGGGGCCTCTTGGAGGACTTCTGGCCCCTGAGATCCAAAGATACCAAAAGCATCTTAAAGGTCTGTGTCTAAAAAAGCTTTCGTAAGCCAAAAGCTGAAAGCAATTTTATATTTTCGTACACTATTTAATAGTGCAGTCCGTGAGGTTACAAACTTAACTCCTGCTTCATGATTTATATCCTGCTGAACACAGGAATTTATCAAATGCACAAGATGTTTCATATGGTGTTTAACATTTCATGTGTCTCTAAAGCTGTACTGGCAGTGTCAAAATAAGGGTGATCTCATGGAGTAATGGAAATATGAGCTCAGTGTACCTAACCCTGGCGAATCCTTCCCAATCCTGTCTGAATTTGTCCTCAAATGGATTGAATTCTCAATGCATTTGTTAGTTCTTGTTGTCTCTGAGGTGGGTAGACTCTTTCCAGCTGTCCTTAATTATAGCCTTCAGTTCCAGTGCAACTAAATGTAGTTTTATAACAAGGTTCGGGAGAAGCACGTCAGATACTTAACCTAATTAGCACAGGTGGAACCACTCAAGATAATCAACCTTAGGGTATAAATACAGCTGAATCAGCCTACCTGTCTCTATTGACGGTTTATCAGCATGCCGGTTCGCTTCGTCTGTCACCTTACCACGGACCCATTTTTCGTACCAACGAAGAGAGCTTCACCGGGGATTTATAAGACCTGCTGCTTTTGCCGGACCCGCGATCTTTCCTACCCAGTCAAACACGACCATTGAGCAGCATTAAGCGTCATCGCGACAGCTGCTCTCCTCGTCAAGCCACAAGTTGTGGCCAATAGACCGTGCAAGCTCCGAGCTCGCTCGCTCGACACAATGATCATGCCGCCCGAGACCGAGCTCTCCTCGAGCTGGAATCCAACCAGCCTGGGCCGCACCCAAGTTCTCACGGCAACAAGGCTCTCACTTCCCGTTGCGACTCAGCCTTTCACACCGGCGTTCCGGCCGAGTTGCAGTTTGACCGCGCGATGTTAACCAACACATTTTCAGGCGAAAACTCTAAAAGCAGGTTCATTGGATTTTACGGCAGTTGGCATCCAAAGTGTTGCATCTAAAGCAGGTTCGCGGCTAAAGTTTGTTAAATGACGTCATGACGCAGTTCCATCTTCTACTAGTGTTTTGTGGTGGTTTTGGCAAACCAGCGTAAAGATGCATTACCGCCACCTGCTGATCTGGAGTGTGGAGTGCGCATAGATTTGGACTACAGATACAAACGTAGATCCGTCAGATGATAATGCCACATTTAACCACGAACAAAGGCATTATTTCCAGTCTTCATCCACACTGAAATGTCCAAGACATTACATTTGCCTTACCGAGCACGTTTAAACATGGCCGCGGGAAGTGGGGGTGCTGGGGGTGCTGCAGCACCCCCTAGTGACGAGAGGGAGATAAAAAAAAATGTAGGCCTATTAAAATATTTGAAACGCGCTTGTAACTTTTATTTTTTTTTGGCAACAAGTGTGGGATCAGCTTTGACTAGCCAAGCAATTGTAAGTAGTACACTATAGTATTTTTTTAAGGTGGTGGGGATGGAGAGTATTATTTCGTTCGTGTGTTCTTTGTGTAATGGTTGTGGAGAACTGTTAAATAACGTTTAAATAGTAGGGCTGGGTATCGATTCAGATGTTCCAGATCGATTCGATTTCGATTCACAAGCTCTCAAATCGATTCTATTTCGATTCTCGATTCGATTTTCGATTCGATTTTCGATTCGATTTTCTATTAGAGATGTAATCGGGCCTTAAAAGATAAGCCCGACATGTCCCGAGCCGACACGTACATTTTGATTGACAGCTTTTTAAGAGCCCGAACCCATTTACAACCCGACATTATTCAAATGTACGCAGCACACAGATCTTTTGCCTTTTGTCAGGAATGAGTCATTTATACATAGTTTAACATAATTTATACATGACTACAGGGCCGCGGGAAGTAATTTTGAACAGGGGGTGCTGTGAAATTTTTTTTTTTTTTTTTTGACAAAAAACCTATGAGCCTATAGGCCTGTTTAAAATACATTTAAAAAATAAATACATTGAGATTTACTACTTTATTGTCATATACACTTCAGTGCACAGCCAGCCAGGGTCTGAAACACACAGACATCAGTTCTCAGATATGCGCAATGCCTTATTAATCTGAAGCAGAAGCAGAAGCAGAAATAATAGTTTAATAATCGAAAGAAAACGAAATAATTACTTTCATTACAATTTCAGATAGCCTATACATACATGCAACTTATTTAGATACAACAAATAATATTACAACAAAATATAATATTAATCAAACTTCACAATAACGCTAAAACAATGCAATCGATTTGGTCAGCTGGCTTGAGTCACTGCACGTTTATGTCACACGCAACTCTATTAACTCCAAAATCTTTTTACGCACACCACAAGGAAATAATCTCTGACTATTTAAGCAATTTGTTTATTGAACAGTTCTCCACATCCATTACGCAAAGAACACACGCACAGTATAAAGCTTTCTGTCTCCATCTCCAACCTTTTACACAAACCACAAGGAAATAATCTCCGACTATTTAAACGTTATTTAACAGTTCTCCTCAACCATTACGCAAATAACAGACGAACGAAATAATACTCTCCATCCCCACCACCTTACAAAAATACTATAGTGTACTACTTACAATTGCTTGGCTAGTCAAAGCTGATCCCACACTTGTTGCCAAAAAAATAAATGTTACAAGCGCGGCAGCACAATGCTCTTACCTGAGCTACATGCAGGCGGGGTGCCCTGGTTACAGGTGTCCAAATGTAGAGGTGCGCTGTATTATATAAAGATGAATGTATTCTGCGTGGAACGAGCGGGAAACCTCGTTACTCGGCGACCAAACCTGCCTGCCTGACGTTGACAACGTAACTTCCGAACCTGTGTTGATTAGGCCTCAAAATATTAAATTAAAATCCAAAATATACGTAATAGACTGCGTGTGTCAAAATCATTTTCTAAAATATTCATAAGGAATTTATAAATTGTGCAAAATAGTTTAATAGGCCCACATTTTTTTTTATCTCCCTCTCGTCACTAGGGGGTGCTGCAGCACCCCCAGCACCCCCACTTCCCGCGGCCATGCATGACTAACGTAATAGGCCACTTGGAAGTTTGAACAAATAAATAAAATAAGTCCTCTGTAAGATCGTAACATCTCAGCACTCTATAAATAACCCTAGGTATAGGCTCATTTAGCATATAAATAGGCCAACGCACCAATAAAAACAAGTCTTTCTTAAAAAATTTCATTAAGATAAATTATAAATTAAGATGGGTATTTGGCAATAACGAAATGAATTAAGATAAAGGCACTGCCGGATTTGCTTCGCCATAGCAGCTGGCATAATAAAATAATAATGCCAACATTAGCTTATATAGCCTACTCTGTCTACATTATGCATTTAAGACTCAAGTAATATTTAGTTATTATTTGAAAAACATTTACTCACCAAGATTAGGTAAGGCCTAAGTGTTTTTGTGGAGGAAAATGATTGAATCGACTGTAGATGTCTTCAGCGCGCTCCTGCGCTCACTGATGGTGCGTCATTATTCACTCATTATTCTCATTATAAACAAGGTCAAAACTTTTCCAAACCTCAGACTTTGCTTTAGTTGCTGGTGCTACCAAAACGTAATCGTCAGAAGTAAGCCTCCGTTTCAACTACTCAGCATACATTTTCGCATATTTCTCGCGCTAATCGAAACATTACATGACCGCTCATTTACCGCACAAGCCCGAGCCCGGCACGATTAGTTCGATTGGCAATGGGATTCTTCACACTGCCTGAACATGTGCAATTGTGCTTTTGAAGACTACTGACCACGCGCACCTGTCCGCGCGGTTGTCTGCTCAGACTCGGTACACACTCTCCGGACTCGAGGACGCAGAAAGTATAAGAGGCTTTAAGATGCAGTCTGTAAGACGCGAACGGGAGCATGACCTGACGCACATTGCAGAAAATGGAACCACTGCTTTAAACTGAATGAATGAATGATAGGTTCGTTGGTAACATCGCACAAGGCACATAAGAGGGTGACATCTAGTGGAGAAGATTTGTAATTAGATTAACGCTAATCTTACGTTCAATGTATGCGGAAATAAATACGGGAAAAAAAATCGATTCATGGCCTTTGAGAATCGATTTTGAATCGACCACATTTTAAAAAATGATCGATCGAAAAATCTATTTTTTACCCAGCCATATTAAATAGTCGGAGATTCCTTGTGGTTTGTGTAAAAAGGTTGGAGATGGAGACAGAAAGCTTTATACTGTGCGTGTGTTCTTTGCGTAATGGATGTGGAGAACTGTTCAATAAACAAATTGCTTAAATAGTCAGAGATTATTTCCTTGTGGTGTGCGTAAAAAGATTTTGGAGTTAATAGAGTTGCGTGTGACATAAACGTGCAGTGACTCAAGCCAGCTGACCAAATCGATTGCATTGTTTTAGCTTTATTGTGAAGTTTGATTAATATTATATTTTGTTGTAATATTATTTGTTGTATCTAAATGAGTTGCATGTATGTATAGGCTATCTGAAATTGTAATGAAAGTAATTATTTCGTTTTTTTCGATTATTAAACTATTATTTAAACTATTATTTCTGATTCTGCTTCTGCTTCAGATTAATAGCGCATTGCGCATATCTGAGAACTGATGTATGTGTGTTTCAGACCCTGGCTGGCTGTGCACTGAAGTGTATATGACAATAAAGTAGTAAATCTCAATGTATATATTTTTAAAATGTATTTTAAATAGGCCTATTGGCTCATAGGTTTTTTGTAAAGAAAAAAAATAAATAAATTCACAGCACCCCCTGTTCAAAATTACTTCCCGCGGCCCTGCGTTTAAACCTCACTGAAATGATACAATAATGTTCCATGATAAGTTAAAAAAAAAAAAAAAAAAAAAAAAAATTTATCTCCATGCAATTTTTCTGGCAGGACCAAATTATTTAGGGACTTATTTAGTGATCACTCAAAATTCATGTAAAACGCATCTGCCCTCGTGTTTTCGGTCGGTCGTACGGTCGCCTTTTCAGGACCGTAATATGAAAAACAGGCAAGTAAATATCTTTAGAAACCACTTAGAAGCGAATAGCACATAACTGCTATTAACCCATTTGCTTGCAAGCATCGCCGACGGCCCCAGTTTATTATTGTTCACTTCCACAGCACGTTAAACTTCACTCTGACTTGATATGGATAAACCGTGCATCAATTGAAAGTCTAAAGACTCTGGCTTCGATATTTGACCAATATTTCGATAAAACATATTTTCAGTGACAGTTATTTAGTAAATTATATCAGGAATACGATTCCTATTCCTGAACGGTAAAACGTTGAAGTGTCAGCTCATGGACAAACGTCGATAATGTATCTAGTCAGAAAGAATCATGAGCAGAAACATTTTTATTTTGGGTATGTAATTTCCGTCTCCATGCAAAATGGGGGGTGACTGTCCATACAACAACGTGAAAACAGCCTTCCAAACGTATCCGCCCGGGAGACCGCCTAAGAGCCCGGAGGCCAAATGAGAGGAAAATATGCTTTCCAACAGTAACATAATAATGTGGACAATGCTTGAGGAATTGTCAAATCAGGCAACCAATTGCTAAGCTGGTAACACAGTAGGCTACCCATTCATTTTTTGCTTGCCCCATCAAATGTTACTAACCCTTTTTACTCTTCCCGCAGCCAATATCTACAGCAGCCGAAAGCAAGTAGCCTTTCCTGTACCTCCTCACTGCCGCAGCTCCCGCAGAAGCCTTTCCCGTATCTCCCCACTGCCGCAGCAGTATCTGCTCACGCAGGAGCTTTTTCCGTATCTCTCCACTGCCACAGCAGCGTCTGCTCCCGCAGGAGCCTTTCCCGTACCTCCTCACTGCCACAGATTTCCCCACTGCCGCAGCAGTGTCTGCTCCCGCAGGAGCCTTTTTTGTATCTCCCCGCTGCCGCAACAGTGTCCACTCCTGCATGAGCCTTGTCTGCATCTCCCGCATTTGGTCTTGCAGCGAGAACCGTTCTAGTAGAGCTCTTACGTTTTCTCTTTTGTCCAGTGAGCATTGGGTCTCTCAGCGGACACAGTGTGAGAAATCTCCCGGTCAAGCTTTCATTTCCCTCTTTCCCATTTTCTCTTTCTGTCCAGCGAGCATTTGGTCTCACAGCGGATGCAGTGAGAACTTTCCCGGTAGAGCACTTACCTTTTCTCTTCCGTCCAGTGAGTATTGGGTCTCACAGCGGACGCAGTGTGAGAAAATCTCCCGGTCAAGCTCTCATTATCTCTTTTCCTGTTTTCTCTTTCTGTCCAGCGAGCATTTGGTCTCACAGCAGCCTCAGTGAGAACTTTCCCGGTAGAGCACTTACGTTTTCTCTTTCGTCCAGCGAGCATTGGGTCTCACAGCGGACGCAGTGTGAGAAAATCTCCCGGTCAAGCTCTCATTTCCCTCTTTCCTGTTTTCTCTTTCTGTCCAGCGAGCATTTGGTCTCACAGCGGACGCAGCGAGAACTTTCCCGGTAGAGCACTTACGTTTTCTCTTTCGTCCAGCGAGCATTGGGTCTCACAACGGACGCAGTGTGAGAAAATCTCCCGGGCAAGCTCTCATTTCCCTCTTTCCTGTTTTCTCTTTCTGTCCAGCGAGCATTTGGTCTCACAGCGGACGCAGTGAGAACTTTCCCGGTAGAGCACTTACGTTTTCTCTTCCGTCCAGTGAGTATTGGGTCTCACAGCGGACGCAGTGTGAGAAAATCTCCCGGTCAAGCTCTCATTTTCCCTCTTTCCTGTTTTCTCTTTCTGTCCAGCGAGCATTTGGTCTCACAGCGGACGCACCGAGAACTTTCCCGGTAGAGCACTTACGTTTTCTCTTTCGTCCAGCGAGCATTGGGTCTCACAGCGGACGCAGTGTGAGAAAATCTCCCGGTCAAGCTCTCATTTTCCCTCTTTTCTGTTTTCTCTTTCTGTCCAGCGAGCATTTGGTCTCACAGCGGACGCAGTGAGAACTTTCCCGGTAGAGCACTTACGTTTTCTCTTTCGTCCAGCGAGCATTGGGTCTCACAACGGACGCAGTGTGAGAAAATCTCCCGGTCAAGCTCTCATTTTCCCTCTTTCCTGTTTTCTCTTTCTGTCCAGCGAGCATTTGGTCTCACAGCGGACGCAGTGAGAACTTTCCCGGTAGAGCACTTACGTTTTCTCTTTCGTCCAGCGTGCATTTGGTCTCACAACGGACGCAGTGTGAGAAAATCTCCCGGTCAAGCTCTCATTTTCCCTCTTTCCTGTTTTCTCTTTCTGTCCAGCGAGCATTTGGTCTCACAGCGGACGCAGCGAGAACTTTCCCGGTAGAGCACTTACGTTTTCTCTTTCGTCCAGCGAGCATTTGGTCTCACAACGGACGCAGTCTGAGAAAATCTCCCGGTCAAGCTTTCACTTTCTCTCTTTCCTGTTTTCTCTTTCGGTCCAGCGAGCAATGGTCTCACAGCGGAGAAAGGCACAAACTCGCCTGATCAGTCGCTCCAAATTACAATTGCTCCCCGTTGCAGGCCAGCAGGGCCCGTCAGTCCAGGTACAGTGAGCCGCCATCACAGGCCCACTGGACAAACATTCAGACCCTTTCTCGAGATGCCAGCCCGCCAAACGTGGCACTCATTTGGGGGGGTCTTTAGTTCGGCCGGCTGTCCTCCTGCTCTTTAGCTTTTTGGGGGGTACTCTAGGTTCGGGCCATTCCCGAGCTCGGAGCCCCTTCCCCGGACAGCACGCCAAATACGCATTATAATATTCAGTTAATTATATGTAAGTGTGAACTCGTGAAATGTAGTTTTATAACAAGGTTCGGGAGAAGCACGTCAGATACTTAACCTAATTAGCACAGGTGGAACCACTCAAGATAATCAACCTTAGGGTATAAATACAGCTGAATCAGCCTACCTGTCTCTATTGACGGTTTATCAGCATCCCCCCTCCACCCCTTCTCCTCCACTAGAGTTCACTTTACACTTTCATATACGGGGGGGGGGGTACTCTAGGTTCGGGCCATTCCCGAGCTCGGAGCCCCTTCCCCGGACAGCACGCCAAATACGCATTATAATATTCAGTTAATTATATGTAAGTGTGAACTCGTGAAACAAATGAAAGGTTTGGAAAGGAGCCGACACAGCCATTACTCAAGTTACCCAATAAAATGTTTCTCAGATTTTTTTCTTTGTGTTTTCATCTGCCCTGCAGAGCAGAGAGCGGAGCAGAGCTCTCACGGCAGTAACATGGCTGAGCTGAGTCCCGGGGCGGTGGGTGCGGGGCGGGCCGAGCACCAGGCGGCCATCAACAGCATGATGCTGGAGCGCATGAGCACTGACATCAGCGCGCTGAAGAAACAGTACTCGCGCATCAAACAGAAACAACTGCAGCAGGCTGGGCTCCTGTACATCCACACAGGTACAGTGTGGGCTTTACAGTTGTAGATGAGTTCAGGAAGTGACTGAATGTAGTGTTGGTCAGCGTGTTGTGACATCTTTCTCAGGACCTCCAGTGGAAGCGGAAACTATTGAACCTCATCGAGCCAGTAAACAGCAGAAGCACCACACTGGTACTGATTTTGATGGGTCAACTGGGGTTTCATTCTAGATAATTGGTGTTTTGATCGGTTTCGGGTCTGCTACTGTGTATTGCAACAAATCATACTTCGTTTGGCATTTTTGTGATGGTTAAATTGATTAAAATAATTTTTTCTTTGCAGGGGATTGGTATATGCTAAAGCTTGTTAATTATTTCTCAAAATATTGGCACAGACAATATGGGCAGCACACCAACATAATGCCGTTTTACTTTAGGAGTCCAGAGTTCAAGCCCCTGCTCACTGACCTTTCCCGATCCCATCCACTTCTCTCTCTCCCACTTTGCTTTCTGTCTGAAAATACCGTCCTAAACTAATAAAGGCAAAATATATATATATATACTGTGCAGGTGCATCTCAATAAATTAGAATGTCATGGAAAAGTTTATTTCAGTAATTCAACTCAAATTGTGAAACTTGTGTATTAAATTCAATACACACAGGCTGATGTAGTATATGTCTTTTGGTTCTTTTACTTGTGATGATTTTGGCTCACTTTTAACAAAAACCCTAAAATTCACCATCTGAACAAAACAGAATACTTCATAAGACTAGTAAAAAACTCATTCTTAGTATGTTCATTTACTGTACATGTACTCAGTACTTGGTAGAAGCTCCTTCTGCTTTAATTACTGCCTCAGGTCGGCGTGGTGTGGAGGTGATCAGTGTGTAGCACTGCTGTGGTGGTCTGGAAGCCCAGGTTTCTTTGACAGTGAGCTTCAGCTCATCTGAATTTATTGAGCTCACGTTTCTCAATTTTTTCTTGACAGTTGGTCATTTAACCAACTTGGCGATGTGGGCAGGTGGCGAATCCTGCTGGAAAATGAAATCAGCACCTTCAAAAAGCTGGTCAGCAGAAGTTGCAGTGACTTTGGTTTTCAAAAAACAGTAGACCCATACCAGCAGATGACATTGCACCCCATATCATCAAAAAACTTAAATTACTTCAGTCTGTGTGCATTGAATTTATACCGATTTTTGTGAATCACCCTTTAATCTTTTGGTTTACTTTGCTGGATATAAATGATGAAAAAAATAAACATTTAAAAATAAGATAAATGGTCTATGCTTAATTTCATGAAGTGTGCAATTAATTGCAATTAATCACAGAAAAAGGGTGTGATTTAATTAGAAAAATGTTATCGATTGACACCCCTAAAACAACAAATATATATATAATTTTGATTGATTGATTCTTACTCATTGATATTGATTCTTCACAGATAAGTGTCCAGCCACCAGTATCCTTCCCTCTCAAATCGGTCCCTCCCCTGTGGTCAACCATCTTCTACTGGGCAGGAGGCCCAGACCTGGTCAGAGGCCCCCAAAGAATGGGGTCATCCATAACGGTGAAGGTCCTCAAGCCCACTCCACACCCAGCCAAGATCAGATGATTCGGGCCAGACATCACTCGCCCTGGAGAACACATGTGCGAGCGCACCGGAGGAACATCGCCAGGGCACGGGCGCAACTCGGGTTTGATGATTCTCTGGAGATAGAAGATGAACAACTGAGCAAAACAGAAGAAACATCTGATGAGGGAACACGTGAGGATGAAGAGCAAGAAAAGGTGGAGACTGTGAGCTCTGGAGAAGGAGAAGATCTCCAGGAGATCAACAAGCACTTGTCTTCTTTGAAACTGGAACCAGAACATTCATCTGAAGCTTCTGATCCAACTCCACAACCAGACACAGCGTCTGATCTATCTACATCATCTCCAGAACCAACTTCTGATCCATCTACATCATCTCCAGAATCAACTTCTGACGCTCCTACACCAACTCCACCACCAGAAGCACAGCCAGAGCCCAAACCCACGGCCTCAGCTCCGCTCCCATCCACCCGCCGTCCAGGCTCAGACTCCTCTAGCTCAGAAAGTGGAGGCTCCATCAAAAGAAGCCCTTCAACGTCAGCAGGAGAACCTCTGAAACCACAGCAGATCTTCTCCCCGTTCCCTTGCATCAAAACCCCTCGCAAGTCCGCCACTGCCAGAAACTTGGGCCTCTACGGTCCAACTGCCAGGACTCCAAACGTACACTTTCCCCAGATGAGCAGAAGCATGAACCATATTGGAAACACCACAAGGCGGCGATGATGAATCGTCGACTACAGACGAGCACATATTTAATTCTTCATATCAATACATTTGGGTTCAAAACTCCAACCACGAAAGCACATCTCTAGTATGTTTCCAGATGCTCCAGAACATCTACATTTAGGAACAATATTGGATGATTTAATGCTTCCATGAAGTTTATAACATGAATTTATGAAGGCTGTTTCTTGTGTTTTATATATATATATATATATATGAAACCCTACCTAAACATTTGGGAATCATACCCGACATTGAAAGTATCTCTTGTTGCATGTTCAGGTTAGCAGTATTCACTACAATGCACTATGTATGTTAACTTACATGCTTCAAAGCTCTGAAAATCACATGTATGTAAAACACTCATGCTAAATGACTGGGAAATGCTGCAGTTCTGCACTATTTAATCATATAAAGTTAACCAATTTTCCATGTTCGCTTGTTTCTGTTGTTTTAACAACACTTGTGTTCATTTTCCAATCATGCCAAGCCATTCATGTTTTTTTTATTTTGATCTTTCCTTAGTAAAATATTTATTTACCATCTGAATGACCCAAGTTGTTGTCATGAAGTTTTCTTTTCTGATGCTCTGGTTAAAACTCTCCTGCAATTTAATGTCCATTTGAATGTTTCTCTTCTCTATTAATCTCTGGTGCTTATGAGTAACGGAGGATCACAAATGCCCCACAAAGAATAAAAGACTTGCAAGTATGATAAAAAAAAATAAAAACGCTTCAGTTTCTACTTATTTCTGTTGTTTCCACTCCAATAAGTAATTTGTGTTTGTTTTTGAATTAAAACCACAATATTAGTTTTTCAGGCATAAAATGATTTTACATAAAACATAAGGCATAAAGAATACTTAAAGATTCTTAAAGAAATTGTTATCCAGCGACATGCATGAACTGAATGGAAATGCATGCATGTTCTTATGAATGTGGCATATTCTGTTGTTTTGAACCAAAATAACCACCAGTATCTTACACTGACATGATTATATGAGTGTCTTCTGGGCATTTAATCTTCCATCATTACAAGGGACTGATGAATAATTGAAATGTAAGATGCATTCAGCCTGAAGAAGTTTTATATTAAGCCCCTCAAAAATCTTTTAGACACGTTTTTAGATCCTTCCATACTGTAAAGAATTGTTACCATCGTATGATGTGTAAAATGTCAAATCAAGGCCTGTGCTTGCTCAAGTCGTCCTGAAACTCACTGCAATATAACCAATATAACTGGTTTAACTGCAATAATAATTGTTTGTCTGTGGTGTTGCATCAGTGTGTTGTGAGAATGTAGGCAAAAGCAATTCCTCTTCTGCAACTTTAATGCATGGTGTTGAGCACTTTGTTCATAGAAACGGTTACATGTTTACTTTAGTGTCTTCAGAAGTCTTATTAAGCATCAGAAGGTTTGCTGAAGCCCCCACTATTTTGTGAGAATTTTGCATCATTTTTAAATAGTCTAAAAGCATGTAACAAATCAATATTTTCTTGAATTAGAATATTTTTCCAATTTTTTGTTCTTTTAAAAATTAATTGTGATAGGATTTTAATACATTATGGCCAACAACGACATGCTTCTGTGTGGTTAGCCCCGAAAGCTTTCAGTGTCAGGGAGGCCAAACTGACAACCTCTGAAGTACAATAAATATGGTGAGTAACAAGCCATTGTGTTTTGTAGCATTGTTAACACTTGTTTACAACTCAAACTTTTAGCAGACAACTATAGTCATACTATATATTCAGTAGCAATAGCATCTCCATATGTGAGCATACAAAAGGCTGGAAAGTATTTCTGACTAAGCCTTTAATAGTTAGCTAGCTATTGCATGATGACACATGTTTGCGGTTACAGCAGTTTATGAGATTCACCGTGCGGTAGACCTCAGGTGATAAGAAACATGTATTTAAAACAGTTTACAGTTGGGGATTTTCCAGATTTCTGGATTAATTTTATGAACTGACGAAAATGGTTTTACCCTTACACTCTTGCGTTTTATAGCCATTGTAATAATTGAACACCAGATGTCGCTGTTGAGCTAGCTTAGTTTTCCTTCTCAACTAGCTTTAGAAACAGTTTAGGAGCTGATTGTGAGAAGAAATGTCCTGTTAATTATATTTCAATACATATAAGGCATTTTAATGAGTTTTTCCATAAAGATGAAAGACGTCTTTTCCCAAACATGCAAAGAAAGGTCATGTTGAGAAAAAAATGAGTCATAAAGTAATTAGGGTTATGATTTCCTTTAGGGAGAAAAAGCACAAATGTATACATGTCATCATCATGATAGGCTCAAACATCAGCTCTTCTCTTCCGCACAGAGACATTATTGACATGGTTTTATTGTATTGGTGTTCAGCCGGCGCCACAGTGCTTCTACAGGATCTAATAATTAATCTATAAAACATCATAATGTTCATAAATCCACATGAGGAAAGATGTTTCCTTGCCCCTGGCTAATATGAAGATGCAGTCATTCAAAAGAAAAACACATATGAATCAAACAGACTTAAAAACTCCTTCAGCTCCAGTTTATTGTTTAATCTTCCCCAAATACCCAAATAAACCTTGAGTGTCATTTGTGCTGGATTTATGCATCACTGTGTCCTTGTGAGAAAATGTTGGATGCAGACTTCCCAAGGGATCCTGGAATGTTCTGAATTTAGTGTTCTGATCGAATGGGCAGACGTGCCTGTTGAGACTGGCAAGAGGCCGAGTTCAGCTTGTATTTACTCCACGTATGATATCCTCAGGGGCCAATTTGTCTCACAGGGCAAAGGACAAGCTTGAAATTCACCTATGAATGATGCGACTGACTGAGTTTGCTTTTTTTGGTCATCAAGGTGTTGCTTTAAAGCTTGCAGGGGTCAGAAATAGAATTGATTCAAATGAATTTTCACATTTCTTAGTGCGAGAAAAATACGATGATTATGTTGTCATGTTTGATTTGAAAATGTTTCATTGGAAGCAAGAACATCTGACCGGCAGACATATGATCAATGATATAAATTAAGATTATAGCGACCTATTAGAAAAAGAGCAGAATCTTCCATTTCATTTTAGATCTTTAGATTTTCTCATTTTTTTAATTCTAAAAACTTTATTTCTATTTAATTTTATACCAGATTTTTTTGATCCACAGCTATAAAATAATTGAAAACAAGAAAATGTTTTTTTTGTTTGTGATGATTCCATCAGCTTGATCCATTGCTGAAAACATCTCATAATAAAAACAAGAAAAATAATAATTAAAAAAAATTTAATAATTGATCAAATTAAAATAAAATAAAATAAGATGTTTGGGATTTTTATAGCCACATAATCCACAGCTTAATTTTTTTTGCCATCTTATGAAAAAAAAAAAAACATAATGATTAAAAAATAATAAACAAAATAAAAATTATTTTTTGGTGATGATTCTAGCAAAATGATCCACAGCTGAAAAAGATTGTCATCAAATATAAAAATAAGTTGCTGCCATATTACCCAAAGCTGAAAAAAATATTGCAATCTAATGAAAACAATAACAAATA
The DNA here is from genome assembly GCF_003368295.1 of Carassius auratus. Lineage (NCBI taxonomy): Eukaryota > Metazoa > Chordata > Actinopteri > Cypriniformes > Cyprinidae > Carassius > Carassius auratus. The sequence continues at coordinate 26,305,897 of NC_039246.1, read as the reverse complement.
ATAATTATATAGGAATATACTGTTTGTTATGATTCTACATGACCCACATCTTAAAAAAAATATTTCAATATAATAAAACATTATATAATAATGAAAACAAGAAATAACATAATTACAAATTTAAAAAACATGATATTGAAAGCCATTGTGTACAAATGTAAAAAAAAAATACATTTATAGAAATATATTTTTTTAAAAGGTCCACATCATATGGATGTGTTATGATGATGCAATATGACTTCTGTTTTCCTGTCTGTTTGAGGTTCCTATGGAAAACCCTATTCCTGCCCCACCCAGTGACCCAGTAATGACTTTATTCAGGAGCAGAGATACTTCCGGTTTGTTAATTAATTGGCCGAGTGACGGGCACAGTAATCGCTCAGTCCGGTTCAAACATGGATTATTTCTCCGTCCCGTCACACGGGAGCGGGGACAACATGCGTGATTCCCTCACTGATGTCCTCTTCTGCTCTGCTCCTGCACGACTGCGCCCTAATCTACATGTTATAATCCATGCATGCATGACGGGGCATAATCACACTTCCTCTGCGTTTCCGGCAGGATTACTGTGTGAGGAAGTGAAGGCTTACACAATCTGTGTGTATGTGTGTGTGTGTGTGTGTTGTACAGGGAGAGTTTTATATTAATGTTCAAAGAGCTAATAAAATGCATTGATAAGCGATGTTTTTTCCAACTGATACTGAAAAATTTGGATCACAAGGATCATATGAAGAGCCTGATCACTTTTATGAAATGAAATTTTATAGATCTGCTACATTTAAAAATATATTTTTCAAAGTTGTAAATTAAAGTGAGATCATTGGAGTGTTGAAGCTTGTTTCTGTTTTTTTTTAATAAAACAAATAAAAATGTACAGTAATCGCAACTGAGATTCTGAGTCTACATAAAGAGTTTTCTTTTCAGAATTAGATGTTTGTATCTTGCAGTTCTGAGTTTATATCTTGCAATTGAAAAAAGTTTATATATTACAATTGATTTTTTTTTTCTAAGAATTGCAAGTTAATATCTAAGTTTATATCTTGTAATTCAGATTACGTGTCTTGCAATTCTGAAAAAAAGTTTCTGCGCTGATATCACACGATTTATTTCTCAGAATTCAAAGAAAGTCTGAATTTTGAGTTTACTGTATATCTCACAATTCCGACTTTTATTCTCACAATTGTGTTTCTATCTTGTAATTCTGAAAATAATTCTACATTTTGAATTGAAATCAGAATTCTGTGTTTATATCTCTCAATTCTGACTTTTTTCTCTCTTTTTTTATCCCATTGCAGAAACAAACGTCCATAGTTACATATCATTTCTTCATAATTATGTGAAATTTACTAGCAGTTTCTGACCGAAAATAGTTTTTAAGTAAATCCTACACCAAATTTGTTTCAATGCGCTTGCTTTGCAAGTCAAAAGTAGGTTGTTATATGAATATTTTCAGTCGTTGGTTCAAACTGAAATGCACATACTTTTATTTTGTTAAATTATGAATTCAAAACTTCATTTAGAGCTGACAGAAGACTTCTTGTGGCCTGCGTGTTGATCGGTCAGTGATGTTGATCTGCGGTTCTCGCTTTCACTTCTCATTCATGAACTTTCTCTTTGTATAACAGAAGTTACGTGGCATTCAGCAACACAAACACAATCATAACATGTCAATGTAAAGAGCAGACAAGTGCAGACAGGGCTGTTCTCTGGGGTAATAATAACTATAATCAAGCAGACGTGCCCACTCACTGACTCATCTACAGGAAAGGTCATATACACATTAAGAGCTTCAACCATGCATTCAGCAAATGGAAATTTAATAGTCTGATAAAAATCAATTATTAAAAGGTCAGTTGGTTTGTGACCTGCAGAGTGATTTAACTTTTTTTTCTGCAGCTAAAATAGTTCTTGCATTTGCACTTGTCTACATACGCTTTGCCTTTTTGTCCCCAAGGGCTCATAAACAGAGCATGGGAACTAATGCAGACTATGTATTTGATTAATGGTTTCATTGTAAATTTTGTCCTGTGTGCTTGATGACACAAAGCACGTAAAATCAGCTCATAAGGGAGGTTCCAGCCCTCCTGGTGGAAACAATGCCCTGCTCTTAAAATGGGTGCAACGACACACACAGTTGAATAAGACGTGGAATGTGACGCCAGACATAAACACAGAGAGACAAATAAGACTAACATTGGAAGTAATCAGCCACTTCCTACCAGTGAAAGTGTATATTTGGGTGGTTTGGTCTCATTTTGTGCCAATACCTGCCAGTTAGCACAAGCATTTAATTCCTGCAATACAAATAGACATATAGACATAAATCCCAATAATATGAGTGAATAATGTGTATGCAGTAATACACTTTATTTCCATTTTGAAAAGAAGCAAATCCATTACACCAATGCACAAATAAATACAAACAAAGAACATTTTTAGAATAAACAAATATTTAAATTGTTATTGATTAAACTCACGCTTTTGGATCATTAAATCATACAAATACCCACAAAGAAAAGATAAATGTATATTCCATATTTATTAAAATTGTATAAGACTTGTTTTGCATTTAGTGTTGAAAAAAAAGGGTGAATCCCCGCTCTTGGCAAAAGATTGACACGTTTAAGTATGTTTTGTATCACAAACAACAAAGCTTGAATTTCCCACAACTATTGCAAACACAGTAAAAACATGCTGCATGCCAACCAAACACAGGACTGCTTCCTTCATATAAATATCCTCTCTCTACCCTACAGAAGGGGCTAAAAGTGGAAAAATTAAACACTGCACCTGAAAAAAACAAAACAGCAAAACCTCGCTTCATTTCCACAGTGGACATGCATTTATAAATAATTTCCACTTTCTAGTTTCTCCATCTCACAGAAACTGTCTGAACTGCACAGAGTGAGCTGTCAAAAGTTGGACAATTCCCAGTCTCCCTCTGCTTTTAGTAAGGCAGAACGGGGGAAAAGATGAAGAGAGCAGTTCACTGACGGGATGAGGACGTGGCACAGACCCCTGAGACATTATTGAGTGACATTGAAAGCCAGAGGAATCTTGGCATTGAGACTCAATGCTCCTGCTGTAAGCTAACCATTGACATAGACCAAGTCTTTTTATTTATTTATTTAGCTGTTGAGAAGCTGTGTATCGTCTTTTTAGTACTAAATGACATGTAGAAGTCATTCATTAGTTTGCCCCAAAGTGAAAATTTGCTGTTTATTTTCCCACCCAACTTTTTTGTTTTCTTAAGCAGAACAGTAAAGATGATTTTTAGCTAAAACTGTGACCTGTGGTGATTATAAAATGGAAATCAATAGCTACCGCCACTTGAGAATCGAGAAGAAGAATATACAGACAGCACAAAATGAACACTTGTGCTTCCTGATGATATATTGAGGTCTTATGAAGTGAAATGAGTGGCCTGTGCAAGAAACTGAACATTATTTACAGCATTATTACCTGTTATCCAGAGCGCAGGCAAACCGTGAAATGATTATTTTCCACAAAGTGGTTCTTTTGGACAGTTTGTTTCAATTCAATGGTCCAGTACACTTGTTTGTTTATGTAATCATGCAATGACAAAACATATATGTAATTATGTTATTACAGCAGCCGATTGATGATGTGAAACACAAGGTAATAAGCTAGTCTTAAACAACTGCTGGGTCAAGCAGTGAACCGGTTTAAAAGAATGATTCGTTTGCGAACCAGACATCTCTAAGGACTGGTTAGCTCTGAATTACAGGTGTTAATATTGTAAATAATGTCCTGTTTCTTGCACAGACCGATCGTTTCACTTCATAAGATCTCAATGTATCAATTTTGTAATTGTGTTGCTTGTATATATATATATTTTTACTCTCAAAGTGCTTTGCATTTTATGAATCACCAAGGTTTCAAAATATTGTTCTGCTTAAGAAAAAAAGTCACCTACATCACCTGCATGGCCTGAGGGTGAGTAAATTAACAGCAAATTTTAATTTTTGGGTGAACTATTCATTTACCCTGCACTGTATTCTCTTCAACATGTCTGTATGATGACCGCAGGCCAAATTAAACTGCATCGCAAATTCCTGTTCTGATGCGCGGATACACAACATGTCTGTTGTCAAATACTTTCTGTTGCCAGACATCACAACCTCACATTCGCATCCATCTTTGTAGCTCTCAGCTTTCACCTTTAGATGTCCTCAGAGGAAACCAAAAGCACCAGGTAACCACGTCTCCTCTGAAGAGAAGAAAGCAACCTAGGGATGCGGGAAAATACATCCTGATATCTACACACACACACACACACACAGGAGAATGAACGTGAGGGCGAACAATGATGTCCGTTCTTTGGGTTCCTGCTCTTCGGTCGGTCAGGTACACATCAGTGACCTGCTCATTGAGCTGCTCTGAGAATCTTCCATAATCAAATGCAAATAATGTAAGTAATACGGAGCAGAACTGCTAGAGTGAGTTTCCACCGGCCTTTATTCAGACTCAGGGATGTGGAGGTGGACAAACGCTCAATGGCTGCCTTTTAATGGAGATAAAATGAGGGTAAAAGGAAAGCAGGAAATGGTAACCAGGATACAAATGGCACAAGGAAATTAAAAATTAATTGATTCATTGGTAAAAAATATTTATATATTAGAACGATCATTATGGAGAATCGACACAACTGTAATTGCAGAGACAATGTCCTTTTAATAAAATGTCCTTATGAGTTGCAGCTGTGTAATTCACTGTATTTGATTGATTTATTGTGTACATATACACACTTTTCTCTCTTTGTATTTACTCATTCATATATTTAAAAACAATGTAAAAATATTGTAATATTACATTATATTGTCTCTTTGTGAAGCACAAAATACTGTGACTGATCAATGCAGTGTATGCAATCAAATTAGATAGATACATTTTTAGACTGAACAATTTTTACATTGATATTGATAATTTATAATGAATATAATACATAAATGAATATATGAAAAAATTATATTTATTGTTACTTTCTGGCACAAATGACCTGTGTCCTGAGAATGGCCCATTATGATGGCCAATCAAGTAAAAGCACAGGAAGTCATGATGTAATATGGAGAATTAATTTGTCGTGACGCAATGACCCCATAGCAAATCCGCTAATGCAGTAAATACTAATGTAATATTACCAGCCGATAAGCTGGATTACAGACAAAACACAGAAATAAAACCACCTGGGGATTTGAATTAACAAGCTTTCAGAGGCCTTGTTAGTCCCACGCACGATATTGAAGGATATTATGTTCATGGCAAAATGGCAAAAATTGCTCCAAAGTAAATGAGGTCAGTGAGCAGAATGGACCATTCAGTATAGGCTTTCAGTTAAGGTTTTTTGAAAAACAAAAACAAAAGAAAAAAACATACCAATACCATGCCTCAGAACTTGTACAGTAATCCTTTAGGCTAAATTACCTTACACTACAATTTAAGTATTGACAGCTGGAGCTGAAGAGTGAACATACCGCTAAAGCACAAATATGCACACGGATTCACACATGCACACACATGCAGTTTGGAAAAACATCTAACGTGTCTAACATGTGACATTGCCTGTAGATGTAAGACCTGAGCCTACATTTGAAGGGTTACGGGGGTCTCCAAGAGTTCAATGTGAGGCATGAAAAACAAAGTCAGTGGGCAGTTTTTTTGCAAAAAAGATGACAACTCCAAAATCTGAGAGTAATATTGGAATAATGTTTGTATTATTTGGTCTATAGAGAGATAAAAAAGGTGCATGTCCCAAGATTCATATCAAATTTAAACCTGTAAACTAATCCTGACATTTAATTTTCCAACATGCTCAAAGCTGTTTAGTTATGAGATCAGTACAGAAGATATTCCTACATGTGTCATTCAACTGCAAGAGCAGACAAATTAAACCTTCAGTGAATTCCTGTGAAAAAAGCTGTCTAAAATTCAATGCATTTTAGTGTAAATATGCTTTATACATGTATCACGTACATATATATATGTTTTATATAGCAAGATATATATGCATATTATTTTCATTAATTTACATTTCTTTTATGCATATGCTGAAACAAGTTTGTTGTAGGATTTACTTTAAAACAACTTTCACTCAGAAATTGCTATTAAATTTCACAAAGAATTACCAAGAAACAGCAAATAGTACATTGAATTAAACTAAAATAGTATCTAAAAGCTAAAATAGTATTTTCGGTAACACTTTAATTTAAAGGTGGGGGGGGGGGGTACAATGGTGTTTCATGTATTCAGAGTTGTTCACAGTGTTAAAGCGATGGATTCTCATGCTGCACATGGGCAAAGTCCATGTGCAGCATGAGAATCCAAAATATCTTAAATTGTGTTCTGAAGACGAACGAAGGTTTTACGTAGTCTTGAGCGCAAATGGAGAAAAACGAACTTAGAAGATTTTAGAATTGCATGGAAAAACAGTATGTCCAGCTATAGACGGGCTCTAAAAACTGCCAGGGCAGAGCATATCCACAATCTCATTGAAAATAACCAAACAATCCAAGGTTTTTATTTAGCACAGTGGCTAAATTAACAAATAACCAGACACCACCTGATTCAAATATTCCACCAACGTTTAAAAGTAATGACTTTATAAATTTCTTCACTGATAAAATAGATAACATCAGAAATACAAAAACAAATGTAGATTCTACAGTGTCTCATACTACACTAAATTACTGAAAGAGTTGTTACCTGTAGCCGAAGAATCGCTTCTCAATATTATTAACTCGTCATTATCTTTAGGTCACGTCCCAAAACCATTCAAGCTGGCGGTTATCAAGCCTCTTATTAAGAAACCAAAACTAGATCCTATTGAACTGGCAAATTATAGGCCTATTTCAAACTTTCCATTTATGTCTAAAAGTTTAGAAAAAGTTGTGTCTGCTCAATTGAGCTCCTTCCTGCAAAAAAAAAAAAAAAAAAAAAAGATCTGTATGAAGAATTTCAGTCAGGTTTCAGGCCACACCATAGCACAGAAACTGCACTTGTTAAAATTAAAAATGACCTGCTTCTTGCGTCAGATCAAGGCTGCATCTCATTGCTAGTTTTACTTGATCTTAGTGCTGCGTTCGACACCATAGATCATGACATATTCATAGATCGATTACAAAACTATACAGGAATTCAAGGACAGGCTTTAAGATGGTTTAGATCCTACCTGTCCGATCGCTACCATTTTGTTTATTTAAATGGGGAGTCATCTCATTTATCAAGAGTAAAATATGGAGTTCCACAAGGATCTGTCCTAGGTCCTCTGCTTCTTTCAATATACATTTATTCATCTTGCTGAAGCTTTTATCCAAAGCAACTTACATTTGCTATATATATATATATATATATATATATATATATATATATATATATATATATATATATACATGTCAGAGGTCGCAAGCCTCTGGAGCAACTAGGGGTTAAGTGTCTTGCTCAGGGGCACATTGGTGTCACACAGTGGATTCGAACACGGGTCTCTCACACCAAAGGCATGTGTCTTATCCATCTAAATGCTAATAAATCATGGTCTAAAACAAAAACACTTGAACAGAAACGGTTTTTCTTTATTTCACATTAGGTTATGTAAGATAAGACATGTTGTAGATGGCTCCCGACCAGGATGAAAGAGATCACATTCATCTTCAAGCGTTCAAGTTGAAATGGCAACTGAGCTAATGAGTGATCCTCTGCTGCCATCTACTGGATATAATGGTACCCTCTTGTCACTTTCATCCTAAGTATTTGTTTTCCACCAGGAGACAATATTTTCCCCTTCTTCTTCATGAATGAAAGTGAACATTTGAAGTGAATTGTGTCAGAGTAAAAAAAATAAGAAAGGCTTAAAATTTTTATAGTTTTTAAAAATGTTATGGTATCCCTGGGTACTTTGTCTTGCTGCCAGCGTGGAGCCTACAAATAAATATAATAAATATTATTAGATTTACTTAGACTTTATTTTTTAGCTCTTCTACATTAACTCAATTAGTTGAGTTAAAATATTTAGTTGTCAACTAATAAAACTCTTGATAAAAACATACCTCAGGTCAACAACGAACCAAGAGAGGCTATCAGACACTAATTTGGATATGGAGGACATAATGACAGCATTTGCTGTAGCTAAGGTTTGTAAGCACCATTTTTAAAGTGACAATCCCTTACTGTAAGTATGAAGATTGTACTGTATCTTCAAGATTGAGGTTGTACAGTATTGTATCTTCTGTCATAAAGATAAAGATTGATATTTTGTTAAAGAATAAGCACTTTGTTTTGAAAAATAAAAATGTATGTTATATGTGTTTTAACTACCTTGTGTATGTTGTATAAATATATATCTATGTAACAGAGATATAATAACAAAATAATCTTTTAAAAGGGCCTCATCTATTAATTTTGCCTCAGTGCATCAGTGCAGTGTATTAATATCATGTAAAAAGTTAAATAAGGTAAAGTTAATATGTAAGGAGAAATTTAAAAGAATAATGCACCCAAAATTGCTGAAAATGCATTCCTCAGGGAGGTTTAAGTTTAAATTCATTAGCGATGGATTTTTTTTCTTTCAAACGCTATTTTTTGCAGCAAAATATGTTCATTTTATCAGTTGTTTGGACTCTCATTCTGACGGCACCCATTCACTGCAGAGGATCCATTGGTGAGCAAGTGATGCAATGCTACATCAAATCTGTTTCATTTGGGATGACCTGAGAGAGAGTAAGTTTGCAGCAAATTTACATTTTTTCGATTTTTTTTTTTTTAAGTATTCCTTTTAAGTAATATAGTATTTTAGGGTGTATTCACACCTGTCTTTTTTGGTTCGACTGAATAGAACTCAAGTTTGTTTCCATCCTTGGTGTGGATCTTGGATCTTCTTGGTGTGGATCCGAGACCCAGCTGAAGAGGTGATCTCAGTTGAATGGATGAGCTTAGCACAAGTGCGAACCTAAACAAGTTCAAAACAAAACAAAAACTAGTTCAAAACAAGTGAACTAGCAGACTATTCTGGTGTGAATACAACCTAAAATAAAGTATGTTGGTGTTACTATAGTTACCATGGAACATTTTTGACAATAACAGAATGAAAGCCAATATGTGCCAAAACACGTTTAAAGGAATTATGAAACCAACACAACAACACCTTCATCAACAACAGCAACAACAGCGCACCTGTAATTAATCAATGTGAATGTTCTGTCAAACAGCAAAAAATGTTACAGGGAGGCAGAGATTATTCCTTACAGTCACTCAGAATGAGGATGAACCTTAGAGAACCAGGAACACACACTAGAACAGATGCCAGAAGTGTTTGGCACGGGCCAGTCAGCGCTGTAGAGGAGTTTATGCTTGCAGTTGTGTATGTGAGTTGGCTTAAATAGAAGTTGCTCAATAAAATATTCACACTTTGTTATTCTGCGGCATCTTCTGCAGTCAGTTCACATCAGAAGTAACATATACTGTAATGAATAAAGGCTCTTTGTTGGCATTGATGGTTGCATCAAGAACCTGTGGTTCCATGAAGAACGTTTAATATAACCTTATAGAAAGGTTCTTTAGTGCAAAAAGTTTGCTTAGATTTTTTTTAATGATTTAAAAAATTTGAATTTTGGAACCTTTATTTATAAAAGTGTTTGGAACCATTATTTTTTAAGAGTGTAAGCTTTTTTTTTCTAGTCAACATACATTTGCTGTTTGCTTAGATGTACAATAGCTTAAAAACACTAAAGAGCATCTCTTTAGAAACTGAGAACAAGCATCTCATCCTCCTTTACCCATAAGCAAAAAAGCAATCGCTGACCATCTTTGGCCATTAAATCCAGAAAGGATTATGTTTAAGACCTCCTTTGTATCCCCCTAAAATGACCTTTAATGATTATTAAAACGGACAAAGACAAAGATGATGACGCAGTTTACCATACGTCACGCACTGATAATATCAGAGTCAGCTATTACCACGGATTCATCCCATCGATCTTGGTGTTGCTACTGTCACTCAAGGTCTTCTTATCACCCTTATCACCATCTGCTGGATAATCAGAAATCTGTGGGCAAAAAGGGCACCCTGAAAATAAAAAATGACTCATTGGACAAGATGAATCTGCAGAAGAAATTACTAAAAAAAAGTGTATGTCTTCACATATGTATTAGAAGTGTTGATTTGTGGGTTTAAAAATGTCTGCTGGTGTTGGCAGTGAGGTACAAAGACACTGTAAAATTCAGCCTCGCTGGCTGCCAAATGACATTCCTAAGCCCTTGGGTGTTGAAATCAACTTTCAGTTCAAGATCCAACATAAACATTTACCTGTGTGGTAACTGACTGTGAATGAAACACAAGATCATCTTCCTGAAGTACCACTCGAAACTAATCTAATCTCCCTCTTTTCTGAGTTTAAGGGGTTCATGACATGAACGCAGGATGAAAGAATATGTAATTCCCCATTTATATGATATTTATAGGCCTGCTATACTGTAAAAAGATCATTTAAAGAAATCAAGCAGCAAAAATAATTAATGTTTTAACTTACTATGGAAATAGATTCAGTATCAAGCTGATTTTGATGCAACAGCCAGATGTCATTTAATGGAGAAAAAATATTTCAAACATATTTCAAAACAAAACAATACGATTTTAAACAGAACAGGAAAATTAAGCAGCTGGAGCCACTTGTGAAACAGGATGATGGTCAAATGAATGGGTCATAGACAGGTTCATGTTTTGTAAGTACTCCTGTAGTTGTTGTTAGACATTTCAAGCTAAAACAAGTTTAAAACATACTCGCAAGTCGTAAAGTGTGATTTGGCAGTGATTGCTTCTTGCAAACCCAACAGACAGTAGCTGTTGTGGTAGGCCAATTAAATATCATAATGACTCAATCCAGGCAAAATCCAATTAATGACAAGTTAAAACTGACAGACAGTTTATTTCCACACTATTTTGTGGAGTCTGCACCTGTCACAATCTATAATTACTGTGTTTAAGTATCCATGCTTGGCTTTGTAGTCAAATGCAACAACAGCCACTCGTCCGTAGATGAGTAGTCACAAGTGCTAAAGCATAAGTAATTTTACCCTGACTGGACACTACTCTACTTTTTAGCATGCATAGTTTGTATGCATACTTGACCACATTGTGAACACCTGCTTAATCAGTCAACTTCCTATTATAGTCACTTCCAGTCTAATGTGGGCACATGGTGAACCCTCAAAACACCTGAGGGCAAATAGAAATTAAATTCCAACCTGATGCATGCTGAATGTGGTTGTGATGAATCCAACTTTGAACTGAGGTGAAACTGAAGATGACCCTATATGGCAGTTTGCAAAGCTTCAGGAATGATCTGACCACAGACTAGTCTTGGACAAGCTTTGATCCTCGGATAATGTTTTGTTGAATTGCACTCGCCTGTCAAGTCCAGGTAAAGACCCTCTTGCCCACCATGTGGCGTATATATGACACCAAACCATACTCCCACTTATGGTTACAAACTCGCCTGCTTGAAACTGACAACGAGCATTTTTTATTTAACAGAAGAGGCTTCGGAAATTTACTTTCGTGTTCTTCCTTATGCTCACTGTTCAACAGCCTGATACTGATTTGTAAAAGCATCAGGAACTACTGTACTGTATTATCAGAGTGTCATGTACCTTAAAGGGAAAATTTTAGACACAGTGTGACGGTTGATTAACGTTTAAGGTAAGAGAATCTTTGTGCTAAGACTCTGTCGTTTTAGCATGTGCACTAGCAAGCAAGATGAACCTCTTTGAACCGACAGTCTCGGGCTCACCTGTTTCAGATTATCGGTGTTGCATAAGTGCAAAAACAACATTAATTGTGGCTTTTAAAGACATTGCTACCAAGGTGACCACCACTACATCATCCACACGCTGATTAAATTGCTCTAGGACAGGAGGCTAGACCTTACAGAGAATTGTAATATGTTTTTTTTTTGTAATAGATACCTTTTGTGTGTGTGTGTGTGTCATTTACCTTTAAGTTCATATATTTAAAGGCAACAAGATTTCTCAACATTTAAAACATGCAAAAAGCAATGAAAACCAACAGAATATTGTCTTTAGAGAGTGCTAAACCCAACTGAGATTACTGTACTCCTATTAATAGCTAAGAGCAAAATCAAATCAAGCCTAAATATTTCAAAAACAAACACGCAAGGCTTAGGGAATGTGAAGGGGTTTCTGTGGAGTTCTGCCAGTACAGACTCCTGGTTACACCTGTAGGCACATTTCAAATCATGAGAAGCATACACCCAAAAATAAGTAATAAAGGTGCACAATAATAATAAAAAAAGAAAAAACTATCTAAAAATTCAGAACATGGTAACACAATTTGTCAGAGTTGTTACTGTAAGTTATATTAAAGAAAAAATATGAATTATGTTTGGTACCATTAATGGTTCTAATGTATACTTTCACAACACGAAAGTGCTTCGGCACTCTACAAAACGTATTTAATGGTGCCCCTCTGCTATCGAAACCACAGCATGACTAGCGTGGTTTCATTCATCTCTAAGCAAAAGATGTTTTGTCCCTATATGCTTCATTATTTTTTTTACAAATTGGTTGATTGAATTATTCAATGAATCACAAAGGATGTATTCAAATATGCATACATCCCAACTTTATAGTTTACAAAAAACAGTATGTGAAATGTTTTTACATTCATAGCAAAACTACTTTCTAAGTGTGCATCCAATAGACACTTTACTATCCCATGAGGCCACAGGAGAGAATTTGTGAATGACAGCAAAGCAGCACAACTGTACTTCACCTGACAATGACAACATTATTAACATTATTACATTTATACTTATTTAAAAGAAGTACATACTCAAGAAAGTATGTGATTGTGGATGCAGTAGGTCTCTTGTTCTGGTTCTGAATGAATCTGTGGTTTTAATGAATCCTGTACATGTACATGTACGTCATCTTCATAATTACGTCAATTATTGGGGCAAAGATGCACATTACCAGTATGTTAAAATAAAGTTTTTTATTTCATGTTTAATGTTCTTGTTTAATATGTATTTAAATGAAATAAGCTCTTTCTTTTATGAATTATTTTCTTATTTGCAGTGTCCGTATGTGTGTAGTGTGTGTGTGTGCTCTTGTTTTTGTGACATACAGTATGAGGACACAACTCTGTATAATGACATGGGTATGACGCAGGTATTACAAGGAGAGGGTGACTTATGAGGACATAACCCATGTCCCCATTTTTCAGGGTTAGGGTTAGGTGTAGGGTTGGTGTAGGGCCATAGAATATACAGTTTGTACAGTATAAAAACCATTACGCCTATGGGATGAACCCACTTTTCACAAAAACAAACGTGTGTGTGTGTGTGTGTGTGTGTCTATATCTATCCCACAGTTGTTGTTCAGAGAACATATTTTCTCTGGCAATCTCACTGTGTTTTGTTTCTAGTTATATCTGTACCCACAGGAGAATAAATGTGTTTGTGTGTGTGTGTGTGTGTGTGTGTGTGTCTATATATATGAGAGGTCTTGTTATCTTGGAAATTGAAACGGTCTTGTATCTGAGCATTATGGGAAAATACACTTTAATAAACTGATTAATTTTCTGCCTAATTGCCTTGTTTAAATTTATATAGCACAGTGGCTCTGTAGTTTTCAGACATGGCACTTGACGATGACAACGACAAGACTCTTTTGAAAGAGGCAAATGGAAAACCCCCGCTGCAAGCTTGATGCGATTTCAGTGCCGCTTAACATTGGGAGCTAACATTCCCCAGCGGGCACCGACTGCCACGTTATCTGTCTCTTGTGTTGTAGCAGTATTGCTTAACAACTCTCGTATGGTATTTGGCCCTTATCTCAATGGGCAATCTAACCCTATGGAGAGAGCACTCCGCTCCGCTCTAACAGCAGCCCAGCAGGTAAGCTGAACCCCGGGCCTTGAGTTACGCTGCACTCCCTGGCTCACTTTTCAGGTCAGTTGTCTGCGCTGTCGGTTTGGGCATACAAAGAGCACAAGGGAGGCCCTGTCTGCAACCCCTCGATGGTTTGGACCCAACGAGAACTCCCTGGTGTTTGTGTGAACGCCGCAGTCGGGTCCGTTTGAAGAGAAACACTTTAAAAGACAAAGCGAGAGGGAAGAGTTGACTGAAAGCAGTGTGGATGCTTAAGAGGCTCCATGTAAAAGGGAGGAGAAGCGGTGTGGGACCCAGGGGAAGAGAAACAGTGCTGCAAAGACTCAACACTTCCACAGGATACAAGACAGGGAGAGAGGAGGAAAGACCACCAGTGAACGCCTAAGTGTGAGAACAAAGTAAATCAAATTTGGGAAGCAGGAACTGGGAGGCCCCATCCACCACGATTTCCACAGCCAAGTTGCATCACGACACCGTTTGAACTTTAATACGCTAACTTCAATACAATAACTATGAAGGTTGTTTATTGACACTTACTTCTGTCAGCAAAGAACCTTTAACATCCATGGAATCTTTCCATTTCACAAAATGTTCTTTTGGTTTGGAAAAATGTTTAGATCTTTCAAATGTTCTTCACACTAAGGAAAAAATGTATCATTGTAGAATGGTTCACTGAAAGGTTCTTTTGGTTCTTCACTCTTAAAAATAAAAGTTCTTTATAGTGGAAAAGGTTTTTAAGTGTCTTTCAAACTAATAAAACCCAAGAATGATTTTTCACTCTTAAGAATTGAGGTCTCTTATGTTCATTGATGGTTCCGTGAAAAACTTTTAACATCTACAGTATGGAAACTTTCTATTCCATAAAACGTTTTTTTTATCTTTATCTTTATCTTCAGTGTTCTTCATCAGGTTCTTTAGGGGAACTGAAAATGGTACTTCTATGGAATTCTATGTGAAAACCCTCTTTTGGAGCCTTTATTTTGAAGAAATATTAAAGGTTATTAAAGTTATCTTCATGCTGAGTAAAGCGTTGGTTCTCTTTCATATCTTTCACTAAAATATTATTTTGGGGAAACAAAAAAGGTTCTTCTATGGTGAAACCCCCTTTTTATTTTTAAGATCATACAACATGTTTCTGCACATTATCAACTTTGTTTCTGGTGCCATCTTTATTCATTTGTGTTCAGGGTTGGTTGGGGTGAGAGTTGCAGTCGGGCAGAAACTTGATCTGACCTGCACCGACAGCAGCGCGCTCTCCTCCCCTCCTCTTTCTTTCAGTCTCTCTGATACGTCTCTCCCACCTTCCCCTCTAGCTATGGCTTGCTATGACGAGGGGCAGAGATCAACGCCCTGATGTCCTCGGAGCCAGGTGGGAGACACTCCATCTATCACAAGCAAGTGACTTTTGCGATTCCACAACAGGACTGTAAACAACAGACTCATTGTAGGTGCAGGTGCTGAATGCTATGACTAAAAGAATAAAATGGACAAGGAAGGAACGTGTTTAAAAGTACCTGAAACATTAACCATCTCCACCTATTGTTTATGTTTGTTCAACCTTAGTCCATCTACTCTGTCAAATATAAAACTGCTCAGTGACCTTATGAGTAAATCTAGTTATGTAATGGCTTCGCAGGAATCCTTTATTGAATGCTCAACAAGAATAAAGTGCACATAAATCACTCTATACTTCTCAATTACTCATCCATGTAATTCTTAAAATCTCTTCCCGAGTACTGTACATACAAAATGAACATAGTGCAAATAGACCATCACACGTGTAAATGCAAGTATATAAATATTTAATTTGGCAACACGTTCACTTTTGCACGGGCCGCATAATTTATTGGTGACGTAAAGATACTCAAACAGCAACTGTTTTGATACACTTGGTTACAGAGCTGTCTGCGCAGAGATTTACTCAAAAGGTTCCCCGTCATTAAACGGAATAAAAAGCCTACTTACAACAGGGAACTCCTTTAGCCAACCACAGGTGCCGGCATTGTTCTTACTCTTTGTGTGGCACTATTTGAAAGGCAGCAGTAGCTGTGTATGCTGAGGTTAGCAGAGCCCGCTGTATGCCAGTAAGGTGTGCCTTGCATTCCTCTCAAACAAAACACATACACACACCACCTGGCCCAACCTGAGTGCTGCCGATTCACTCGTTTGTAAAACATTTTGTAAGTTTAAAGCTGAGTCAGTATTGGGCAGCATGAATGAGCATTGGCTCTTGTGTACCTGGTGATGGATAACAAGAGCTCTGGAGTCTCTGGATAGGTTGAATCATCATTAATTGTCTGAAGCGTCTTCAAAAAGGTAGTTGCATCTGCAATAACTTTTAAAGAGAAAAATCATAATCGAAAAATGAAAGCAACAATACATGGGAAATGAAAAGGATTTTTAGAATTAAATGATGATGGTTAGCAAGGTGCTTCAGTGTGGCCGAGACAAGATTTAAAGCAATTAAAATAATAGAACATATGAAAGACAGAACGGAATACATGTTGATTAATGGAAAACTGACATATTATTTATAGAGTTTTAAATAAAAAAAGCAGAAATTGCATTAAATGGACAAGCCATACACAGGATATTAATATAATATGGTACTAAAAAATTCCAGAAAATCAACAAGGTAGACTGCAACCCCAGAAATACAATTATATACAAATATATGTAAATGAAATACAATTCACCAACATAGTTGAAACTATTCCTGTTACTCTTGCACAAATGGTGTCAGTTATTTCATAGAAACTGAGCTTTGTTATTACCCAGTTCTGATTCAGTTGCTGAGACTTTACCTGTTGCATTCCTTGAATTAAAACGAAGTGTTCCTGAAAGGCTTTAAATAGAAGTGACAGGATGCATTTCCGGTCTTTTTGATAGTATCAATGTTCCATCAATGGTATCTTCCTCTTGGACTGGTTTAAAAGACTGGTTTACTTCATTTGTGAAATACCCCTAACATGCCTACTTTAAGCAACTGATGTCTTGATTTGATTTTCACAAATCAGCTTCCTGGTTGGGGGAAGACTAAGGAACTTCTACAACTTCCGGAGGCGCAACCGATTGTGTTGTTATCATGAGCACTGACAGAGAACATCATTAAGGAAGATTTGTCCTAACTGAGACACGTGACAATATCATAACCCTAAGATCTCTCTTTGACTTTTAAACTCAAATCTAATGCTTCATAGCCATTTCAAAAGAGGAAGAAACACAAAAATTCACATTTTACCAGGAAGTTCACACCAAGTATTAACAGGTAAGATGCACTCTTTAGCTCCTGGGTGGCTTGCTAAAACATTGGGTTTTGCACAAGGGTTGAAGGTTTTAAAGGTAATTTTAATGCTCTGGCGTCAGACTTGTATATACGGTTTTTGTCCTCCCCGTGTGCCGTCATTTCCCTTATTTGGTTTTTCCTGTCCCTAATTAGCTCTTCATTTGTTTCCATCTGTGTTTTATTAATAAGCTCGTTTTCTCCAGTGTTCTTAAGCCCTGTTTCCCTGTCTCCAGCGTCCGCTGTCAAATGTCTGTTCCCCATGCTATGTGTGCACATTCATGTCTGTAGTTTAGTCTTTATTTGGATTAATGAAGATTGCTCCCTGTGAACTACTCTGAAAACTCCTCGCTTCCTCATTCCTACACCGTAGCAGTAATTGAATCGTGACAGAACAGTGGACAGAAAGTGAGCGGTGCCTCTTCTCACTGTGTTTTCCGTTTTTTAAAAGTGTTTTTAATATCCCATTTGTTTCTCTTCGATCGAGCCTGCTGGCCGCAGCTTACAAGTACGCTGGCCATCCCTGAGTCAAGTCCACAGGCAGTTCCCGAGTCAGGCCCGCTGGTTGCAACTTTGTCAAGCATGCTGGCCACTGCAACATAAAGGCAGCAGGCCGCCTAGTTCACCCATAATCGGAAGAGGAGAAATGACTAGCTCAGGGCCCTCTTCCTTGCCTGAGAGCGTTCCCCCGAGCTCACACCAGTGTTGGCTGAGCCCCCGAGTTTAGCCCACAGAGGGCTCCGGTGCCTATTGCTGGCCAACTGAGGGCCTCAGACCCCATAATCCTTCCCAATTATTTTTTGTATGTTTTCATGGTACTTCAGAGCAAAAAAAACCCCAGAAAAAACGAAAATGATATAGGAGGGACTGTCTTACATTCTTGTATTTGCATTGATTGTCCCAGTGTGTCTGTTGCTCTGCAAAGGTTAAAATGGTTTATTGGGTTTCTCAAGATACCTATATGTCATCTTTTAAATACTCAAGATGTCATCCTACACAAATATCTCCAACAAAGAGTCGACTAACATTAGAAAAGGGTGGATTATAGAGGATTGATGACTGTTTCCTGTCACACCTGCCCTGCCCATTGTAAAATCACTCCGATTCTCAATCTACTCTTATAATTTCGATGACAATTTTAACTTAATTCAGTGACTGGGTTATGCCAAATGCCCGTGAGCTCCAACTAATTTAGCAAAGAAAAAATTCTTCAGTTGACAGCGATATCTGAGTTATTGAGATCTTTCAAGTACGTTTTTACAGAGCAGATGAGAAAGTATGCCTTTTCTTTCTCCTCATAGGAAGTTTCTTTTGTTACCAAACAAACATGAAGAATAAAACCTATTATCAGCTCCAGTAACAGGTTGTCTTGACAAGTTACTGTCAAATAGATCTTCATAGGAGATGGATGATAAATAATTTATCACAAAAAGTCCAAGCACATAACATATAGAACAGTATTCACTTAAAAAAATAAAGGTTCTTTATTGGAATCTATGGTTCCATGAAGAACCTTTAACATCCATGGAACATTTCAAGGGTCATTATAGTGGAAAAGGGATCTGGAGAGGAATAAGTAAGAACACTAAGAAAACAGAAAAGTTCTTTGGGGAAATTAATGGTTCTATGGCATCATTGCGAAAACCTTTCGGAACATTTATTTTTTAAGAATGTAGAAAGTAAGTCAAATTATTATGAATATAATTCAAAGCTGTTTTGAATTTACATGCGTTTACATTTAATGCTAATCTGGTCATTAGTTAAAAAACAGTAAAATACGTGTTTATGTTTTTTTTTTTTACTTATTGGACTTACAAATGCATGACTGACTATGGAGAACAGCTTCACTTTGGACTAAGCACAGCAACCATATAAAAGCCATCTGTGCTGGATATGCACAGAAGAGTATAAGATTATGCTAGTTGCGATAGAGAGAAAGAGAGCGAGAGAGAGAGAGAGAGAGGGAGAGAGAGAGAGAGAAAGAGAGAGATCTGCGCGCTGTACTCGCCAGTAAGACTCTGCACGCACCGCGCGCTTTCTATCTGGGAACTTTCAAAAAGGATTCGTTATAAACTCATCACCTTCATGTCGGCTCTGCTGAATATTTCCTCACCGATGCTATGGTTACCTTTATTACGGTATGTATCTTTAGAAAGTTTGTTTGGTCGGACTGTTTCCATGGATCGTTCGATGGCAATCTGAAGGTCTTTTGGCACTGTTGCGCATTTTCTCTTGTTCTCCAGGACAGTTTCTGCGCGATTAACCATTGAAAAAGATCATACAGCGATTATTTGCTCGTAAAACAACACATTTTGTGACAGCAACAACTGCGTAATTTGCGTTATTGCTCCATAACATTAGAGTAAACGTGTCTGAGGAACTTTCTGCACATTTGTGTATTTGGGAAGAATGTGAATTGCTCAGAGCCTCGGGCTGAACTGAAAACCAGTACGGGCAAATTCACTTCTTACCTTTCAAAGTGCTCTTCTCTTTGCGCACAAAACAATAGAGGGCCGAGATCATTTTTTTCTTCTTCTAACTATAGAAGTGTCTAGATCTGTCTATAATTGTAAATGTTAGCTTAACTTTGCATCTCTCCAAATATAGAAATATTTCTTGAGAAAATGAAAGGTTCAAATGCAGTAATTTGAAAAGTTGCTTGACTTTAACTGATAAGACAACACTAAAACTTAAACGCAATACTTAAATGTTGTCTAAACATTTTGCTATTGAGTCTTTCCTCCGAGAGCTGGCTGAGATTGGCAGACAATCCCTAAAATAGATAATCCACATAAATCTGTGCTGGAGATGCCAGTGCTTTCAAAGCCCTTTAAGTTTTTCGGAGGGTTAAACTTGCAACTGGAAGTTGCATGGATGTGTTTTTTTTTTTCCACTTGTGTTTTGATAGTCCTGTCTGTGTTTGTTTCTGCTTATGTTTCCCTGCTGTGTGTGTGTTGAGGGAAGTCTTGTGCAGACATGCTCCTGAAACAAGCATCTGTCAAATAAAGGATTTGACACGAGGCATCCACTGATGGGGAGGCTAAAGGGTTAATGCAAATCATTTAGATGTACTGGTGAACATGTGTCACAATAAATATGGAATCAGACTGCGGTGAACCTTTGGCACTATTTGAGGACTTTTCTCTAATCTGTATTAAGTCATTATAGAGATTAATAAATCACAAAATCTGAATTTCCTGCTATTTTGATGACTTGTAAAGACAAGTATTTATTCTGAGTGAGAACGGAAGTAAAGGTTTCTTTAGTAAGTGTATGTAAATAAATACTTGACACATTATTTATAAAAAAAATAACAACAACAAAAAACGAAATTGCATTTTCTAGATTTGAAGTTGTATCTATTTTCAGAAAACCATCTTAACCAGGCCTGGTGACATTGCACACCTCTTACACAACAGGTGTTTTAGTCCACTTGCTGATAGGAAAACACTTCACATATGTGAATTTCTCAATTATTATGGCTTTGAAATGCTTCCAGGCTCTACAGTAGTCTGAGTTCATCTGCGTAGTGGCTCTGGAAACTGTAGTGGTAAATGTTTGGCCAGTTGCAGTGGATCCTATCTGTCACTTTAAAATGGGAACAGCAAAAAATGTTGGCTGGCCATCAGGGGATCTCATCAACTTTATCATCACAGTCTCTTTTTTTGTTCACCATTTTTAAACTGTGGGAAATTCACAACGCTGACCATATATGGATCTTCTCATTATAGAATTCTTTATGTATGCCCAATCATGCAGATAGATAGAGCATGAAAATATATGTTTCATCTTGATAAACGTGTCTTGGCTGTTTTCATATTTCGAAAAGTGCTTCGCTAACCGGTTACAAAGTCTAAACTGTCAGTACACTTCACTGGCAGACCCATAATCAAAATGACAGATGGCAGACAGGCAGAAATACATCATTTATCAAGGCCAGGTTCAAAGAAATTAAGCACTTCTTTGTAACTCTTCATTTTCTTAGTAACTCTTCGTTTTGCATAATATTGATAATTGTACAGAAAACAAAACCTTTAGTTATAGCTAATAATAGCACAACAATACTGCACAGCTTAACAGCACAGAATTTGTAAAAGTGTTTCCATTCTTTTCTGTCACGTTTACCTTATCAGCACAGTATTGATATTGAATGACATGGTACATGGAAGCATGGCATGCTGGGTATTCTAATACTTTCATACTTGTGCTTGTACTTGCACTGTTTGCTAAGTGGCTAGAAGAGCAAATGCTATACCAGAATTTGACTGTGCATTTCCATATGTGGCTGTAGTTTTGCTAATACTGAGAATCCTAAGCAGAGCATAAAAAAAAAAACATTCCAGGTGTTAAAAAAAATGATCTGTTGGGTATTTTGGGCTAAAACTCCACAGACACATTCTGGGGACACCAAAGACCAATATTACATCTTGTAAAAAGGGGCATAATAGGTGTCCTTTAAACGTGAAGCCGTGGTAGAAATATCCACACTTCTGAGTAGGAAGTAGCTACAGCTTTTGTAGTTTGTATCCTTGACAAAGTGTTGCTGTCAGCTGCCAAACACCCATCTATCAAATTACATTGAAATAACCAACATGATCATGTTACAAACTCCAAGGTGTGTTAATTACACTAACTGTTTGGCAGTGAAACCCAAAAACAAACATTCAGATCTTTTCCTTGTTTGTGAGATCTGCATCTTCTGTTTATGATTTTAAAACTAAGTTACAGACTCATTTTTTACTCTCGCATTTAATTCATTATAATTCTTGTTCTGATTTTAACTTATGTTTTAGTGTGTATATTTAGTATTATTCTTTTTATTTGACCTTTTCTCTTTTGTACAGCACAGTGGTCAACTCTTGTTATGTTTATTTATGCTTTATTTTTTATTTTGAGTGAAAAAGATATCGTATACAATGTTTTCGGAACCTTTTAAATAACGTTCTAATCATGACTGGACATTATGACACTCTTAGAATATTAAAAATAAACATTCAAATAATTTTAGAACGTTGCGAGAAATGTTTGATGAAACTTTAAATAATGTTCTAATTCCGACAAGAAAGCTGGACGTTCTTAGAATATCGAGATACTTTACAATCATTTCTAAATAATGTTTCCACTGTTTTTATAACCTAAATATTTTGCCTGGGATGCTGCTTGTGAGACCAAGATGATAACTAGAACTATAAAAGTCTTAAATCTTAAGGAATTTACCCCTTTACTGGTGTTATAATCGCTCTAATAGTGCCGAAAATGAAGGCACTGGCTGCCAAAATTTGACATATTTTTCAGTCTTGTCATATTAACTTACACTTGTCATATACCATTCAGTGTGTTGGCCGATAATCAGAACTTACCAAAAACACATGTCGACTGAATGATGTGTGCTGAAGGGAGGCATGACACACACTGCCAAACAGCTGTAATGCGTCCTCTACACTGATCGCTTAGCGAACAACGCACGTCACGAGGCACTGAAAACATGAAATGCTAAGCTAGCTTAGTTCATAAAAACACTGCATGTGAACTAGAGTAAACTAATGCTCACGTGTACATACTTTGAGCTGATAGTTTACACAGCTTGACTAGCTTTCGATATTGAAAGTCTGAAAACCTTCGACAAAAACCCACCAATAAATCATAACAACTGAAATGTTTGTCTTCTGAACTTAATATGCAAAGTTAGACTGCATCTGCATATGTTTGCTTGTAAGGAAGGCCACCACTTGATGGGTTTTAAACACTGCAGGTCAGGTCTTACATCTCAAAAACATTCAGAACCAAGCCGAGATGAATCCAGATGGAAGTTAGTACAGGGTGCTGGTCAGGAAAGGAGAGTGTCCAGATGGGGGGGGGGTCTATTTTTTTGCTCTTTTAGAGGAACATCTGGAGGCAATTGGACAGCATTAGGGTTTAGACGCTCTTCTCTGAAAATCCTGGGTGGATTTCTTCCGCTGGCATGCTGCCTCCTAAGCCATTCTGAGTCCATCAACTTGGGTAGCTCTTCTGAAACACACAAAAAATATGTACGGTCGCAGTGTCATGTCCAGTAGATACCATTAGATAACATGTTATTTTGAAAGATGCTTTCAACTTGCCAGTGGATTGCTAACAGACAACACTTTTAAGTGCTTTAACCCTTTTAACCATTGTACTATTTCTATTTCTCCGGTGATATGTATGCATGTTTCAATCTCAAACAATAGCTTAACAGTTCATAATGCGCTTCAATGGAAAACGCTTTCCAAAGCTAAAACCTAACTCCATGTGACTGAAGTATACAAAGTGTATCAGTACAGTATCTGTTCTGTAGTAGACATGTGGCACTGCTCCTCTTACAAACCCAGTCTGTCAGAAAATAACCCTAAGAATGGGAAACTGGTTGTGGACTTTCAGTGTTGGGGAAAGTTACTTTTTTTTACCGACCTGGGTTGAACTTGCTAACAACAAATAAATTAATAACAATAACAGTCTTACTGCATTTTTGCTTATTTTTATGGTTGAATTTGACTGTCAAAGGTCATCAGTGAGATTAAATACATAAAGTATATTTGTGTCATTTAACAGATTTAATTATTGCAGGTCTGCATCGTATTCTGAGTTAGCATTTTGCTGTTTTTATTAATTTCTAGGAATACTGAATGAGTTTTTGAGCAAGAGAGATGAATAGATGCATTTTTATATTTAGTCTAGAACTACAATTTTTCTCAAGATGAGAAGAGTTCTCAATCAATAAATGAAAAACAAAGTAACTTGCATTATCTATTTGAAAGTGAACCTTTGATATTATGTTGTAAATTTAAAAGTAATGCGTTACTAGCTACTGGAAAAAAAGCAATCATATTACTTTGGTCAAATTACTTGTAATGCACTGTGTATAATCATATATTTACGCAGATGTCTAAATGGATTCGGCTGAAAAAAAACAAATATTTGCTGTAAATATGTCAATATGTCAATACAAACTGGCCATTGAGTGGATTAGTCAATGAATTCTAAAACTGTCCAGTTCATGTTGACCGTGCAGCTCCAATACCTGTGTTATCTAAGCGTGCCGGACTGAACGGTGTGTTAAATGGTGCATTGGTTGGTGTGAAGGCTGTTGCTAATCTCAGGCCAATCCTCTAGGAGTTAAAAGCTCAGGGAGTTGTAAGCCTCCTTGGCCAGTCTTAGATGATGTGCGTAGGTGGTGAAGAAGCCCCAATGCCGAGGCCACCGACACAGTGCTGTGAGAGATTAACACCTGTCATACATGAACATTCTATTCTGTAGGTTTGAACTTCACGTGTAATCGAAAACAAGAAAGAAATATGCATGCAATTGCTTGTTATTTGTTGTATATCACAGCTGTTTGACGGAAAGGTTTGCTGTTGGGAGAACGGGTATGCTGTGCAAAGTCAAAGAAACAAAATTCATTTTTATTCAGACTTCTAGTGACCTTTTGGTTACTGTTCTAAAATGAAGGAAACCATAAGTGTTTATAAGGATTAATCCCGAGGCAAGAGCAGAGCTGTGCATCGAGTGGCCTAAACCAGTTAAAGGAGATCAAGGACCAGATTTTGACGCCTAATGCTCTTGTGTCCTGAACTAAAAGTTCACGGAGCGTGCTGTTTTATGCACTTTAATATTATGTCATTATAAAATATTGACTTGAAAGCCAGGTCTTTTGTTTTCCAGTGAAAACTAAAACAGCTACTAGCAGGCCCATAGCTGGTAAGGTCACAAGACTCAGGTTATATAAAAAGTAATTCCTTTTTGCTGAGATCAAACTGATTGCGGAGGACAGTTTTTTGTGAGAGTCATTTGTGTGTAAGTGAAAAGGAATTTCTTGATGTAGTTTCTGAGGTAATTTACTTCTAAGGCGATGGACTTGTGAGCTCTTAAACAATGCTTGCTTGTTTAGCATTTAGCCAAGGAGGTTGTTGGGCTGTTATCTGTCGCCCTCACTGCATCTATTTTGGCTGATGAGGAGCATCGCCAGATTAAAAAGGACCCAGGGTGATTTAAAAACAATATCCCTCTGAATCGCTGAAGATCAGTCCACTCCTAGAGCTATGAATCTGTCCAAACCTGAAATACAATGTGATAACCTTAAATATGCTGAATGTGTTGCATAATTTTTATTTAGCCCAAAGAAATGACGACGTGCCGTTCATCGTACAAACATAGTTATCAGCACTGCACAACAATTAGACTAAGTCTTAGCAAAAATGTAAAATGGCTGAACGGTTAAGCTTGTACTGTACGAGCTCACCAGCTAATCATCACGATTTGTGTTTCGAACTTGATGCCACTTGAAAAGTCTTATCTTGTCCTGGACTTTTCACAATTGTTCCAAGCACGCAGACAGCTTTTCTCATCTCTGACCTAGTTTAAATGCATTAGGGCGTCAACAAATTTGGGCATTGCTAAGAAAGCAACCCAGAGTCCATTAACTGCCCTATCAGCTGACTAGGCCAATCACATGAACTTAGCGTGTCATTCCAGGCGCTTAAAACAGTCTGGTGTGGTTTGGCTGGGAGCTTGTGAGTGAACTGCCACCCAGGGAAATGGTCAAAATCATTCACCACTTAAAATCATTCACTACTTTCATGTCATGCTCAATTTGGGTCAGACGTGAGAGTTTGTGTATAAGTGATTTATCCCCCAGGTGGGCATGTGGCACCCTTACGAAAGGAAAATATATTTACCAATATATTTCTTAAAATATATTGTGATATATTGTAATATATTATTTACCCTTTTTATTTTCTAATATTTTATATTTTTGAATACATTTAATAATATATTGATGATACATATATTATATAATATACAAATGATTGCCGCTTTCAATATATTGCAATATATTGGAAAAAAATAAATATATATAATAATATATGCTAATATATTACATGATATTTTCCAATATACTGCAATATATTTTTGTTTCATAAGGGCAGACACCATTTTTCTCCAGTTTAATTGTATTAAGGGAATCATTGCGGCCCACTGTGAGTTTGGGCACTTCACTGAGTTTGGCTTTTGCTTTGTTATTTCTAGAGATGTTCCGATACCCTTTTTCTCTTCCCGATACCGATTCCGATACCTGGGCTCAGGGTATCGGCCGATACCGAGTACTGATCCGATACCTGGGTGTGTATCTGTATATACAGCTGTATATACTACTAGCCCTGTGTAAATTGCTAGAATTCTTTTTATGGTGTGCTTCAGACAGATCCCTCAATAAAACATGAACAAATACATGGTGAACTACTGTATTTATTACAGTATTTTTATTATCTAACATGAATTTGACAGTATTATTTATTTTCATATGCAAAAAAGAACTTCAAATGCAGCCAAAAATCTAACACCGCAAACTAAAAAAGGTATTTAAGTTTTACAATATAACTGTATAAAAAAACTGCAACAAATAAGTCTAGGAATATAAAAAAAGATCTATTAATCAGATAATCTCTTTACAACAAAACAAGTAAAAAACAAGCAACCATCTAGGCATAATTATTATTATTATAGAGACGTATTATTATTACTGTAGGCTACAACAGTAGCTTTATATATTGTCAATTTACTCATGTAAACCAAACATTTATTTTAATGGGCTGCCATGAAGATCTTTGAGTGTCTGTGTTTATGATATGACAGTATTCTCAAATGAAACG
This sequence comes from Carassius auratus, assembly GCF_003368295.1. Lineage (NCBI taxonomy): Eukaryota > Metazoa > Chordata > Actinopteri > Cypriniformes > Cyprinidae > Carassius > Carassius auratus. Next base: position 26,279,024 of record NC_039246.1, on the reverse strand, counting down.
GTAAATTCTCATGAAGTGACGGTTTATGCGTTCGTGTCCTCATGACACACAGCAGAGACTACAAAACAGCGAGCTCTCGCGCATCTGTGCCAGTCACCCACAGAGATGTAGATTTTGCGGGAGTAATATTTAAATAGTATTTTGCAGTTTAATATTCACAGACACTAGTATATATTCGGCTACTGTCTGGAGCCCTGCGCTTTGACTTACACGGAAGCGACTGAACGCAGCTGCCGGTACTGAATATACTTGAGAGTCTGTAACTACCGGTACTACAGAGACATACTGCTAACCACTGATCTATAATATAGAAGCGGCTTCACTGTCTTTTGGCAGTTTAGAATGTGATGAGTGATCCAGTCATATATAGATCAGGGCTGCTAACGCGTTTTCATTTCTTCTTCGCTGCTCTAAACAGGGGTTGCTTGTGGCAACACAGCACAACTTCCTGTGTTTTCAATGCATTTTGAGCAGCGAAGAAGAACCGTGCAGCGGTTAGGCAAAGCTTGCGGTCATAACTAGGTATTTTTTAAGACAATGGTATCGGATCGGTATATGGGTTCATGTACTCGCCGATGCCGATGCCAGAATTTGTTGTGGTATCGGAGATATTTCCGATACTAGTATCGGAATCGGAACAACTCTAGTTATTTCAGTTGTTTATAACGAACAATGTTGTAACCCCTTTTCATTTTTATCAGAAAATTATATAATGTCTGTTATTGTGCGTTAATCATATTCAACAAAATAACTTAGAAAGCAGCCTTAAATATGTTCTTAATTGTCTTTAAAAAATACAATTACACTTAGTTTACTCAAAATAGTAATGTTACTTTGTGAAAGTGCTTTTTGCTGTCTTTTCACTTTCTTTTTAAAAAGGAAAATATCATTGCAAACTCCTATAGCAAACTCAATAGCCTTATTTTATATTGCACATAAATCCTGAATCCTTGCACACAACAGTTTATATAAAACAGCATAAAAATATCCCAAGAGTCTTCTGAAGTCATCCACTATATGAGGAATATTTATCAAAATGTATTCAAAACCTTTCTATCTGCTGCATCTCTTGATCCTCTTTCGTGCCAGCACAAATTTGTACTGGTGCAATTTTTTAAACAGCTTTTATTTTCATTAGTTCCTCACAATTAGCTAATATGACTTCAGAAAAGTTAGAATAAAATGTACTAGACATACTGTAAGATCTAGTTCTCTGGTGGGTTTTGTGTGTGTGTGTGTGTGTGTGTGTGTGTGTGTGTGTGTTTTGGAGCCATCATTGCATGCTGCATCAATATTCTTCAAATGCACCCCCTCCCCCAACGTACAGCTAGCATGGAGATTTACACTGAATGATAGTGTGAGCAATTCCATATTAGCATTGCCATACTGCAACTTTTTACTTAGAAATGGTGAAGCACTTGGTTCAGTGTCTCAGGCTGATCTGCAATCATTTGTGATGTTATTAGAATCTCCCCCTACCAAACCTCTATTTGGCACCTTCCTGAAGACAAACGTTTAAGCTGCTGTTCATCCAGGAAGAGACATGAATGCACATCTGTGCTCCTGTGAGACGTGAACTTCCTGCATTTATGCAACATGACAGAACAAGGCACATAAAGAAACATGTCATGGTCTTAGAGATTTTAAACGTGTTCGAGAGGAAAGCTCTCGGAAAGGCCCTCTGCATGGATCAGACCTTAAACTCTTGTTAGTTTAGTGAGGGATCGCATTAGCCGTGCTTCCTAGAAGGTCTCCGACAATGTTTGCAGCACATGAAGAAACACAGCTAAGTATTTGAGCGTAGTTAAGAGGATGTGAAGGATTATCTATTCAAACATGGTCGAAAGAGATTCAAGTGCATGTGCTTCTCTCACATCATTTGTTGTGTTATAAATAACACTTCAAGCGAACCAAGTTGAACTTTAATGTGACCGAGTTGCTCATAATAGGTAAATTTTGGAAGCTTAATGTAGAAGAAGCCTTTTAAAACCTTGCTGGACATATACAAACATAGCCAAGCATTTGATCGCACTTAAGAGGATGAAAAAGATTATCTGTTCAACCCTGGTCTGGAGCTCCAAGTAAATTTCCACCCCGTGTTCACCTGAATGAACCCAAATAGTGAGAATAATTGATGTTCATTCCAGTTTCTTGCACTTTTGTGCACTTTTCCCCAGAGGCTATGCATTTATGGGGTATAAGATGCAAATTGTGTTGACAAAGACGAAGCATTTCAAATTGATGTTTTTCTGTTCTCAATTAAAGTGCACATGGGAATGTTGCACAATTAAATTCATATAAACATTACAACAAAATCGTAACCAATACACATACATTCTCACAGGCTCTCTGGGATGGTCATGTAACTCTTGCTTCAGTATGAGCACAGCACATTTTTGGTTCAGGCAACAGTTGTATGTTGTTATGCAATGTCTTATTTTTTGTCTTTCTTTAATGCTGCTCATGTGGCAGTTAAAATGACAATTTTTTATTTTTGTTTTTTATATATTTTTTTCATTTAAATCAAATTAATGTATTATATTTAGGTTAATTTTTTGTGTTTTTGTAGATTTATGGTAATAAATTATATGAATGGAATAGTTAAGTAAAAAAAAAATAGGGAAAAGGTGAAACTAAAAAGTAAAAAAGTGAAACAAAAACATTTATTATTATGAAAATTAATTAAAACATTTTAGATGAAATGTACTGTAGGTTTTACAAAACATGTTTTAGTTGTTAGCATGTTAATATCTTTAGTTTTGTTCCAAATTTGAGGCTGATATCGCAAAAAAATTAAATTATTAAGATTTTGTTAGGGCACAGTACAAAACGTTTCCACAAGATAAAAAACACTTGAAGTTCATTCTGTTCACTCGGAGTTATTTTTCACTGGAAATATTTTTTTCTGGACCAGCTTTTCACATCATGTCCTTTTTGTGTGTGTGTGTGTGTGTGTTCACATAGCAAATGCCAAAACATTTTGTATCATTAAGATACAGTAAACAAACAAACAAAAAAAACTAAAAAACTTTATTTTTGTCAAGATTGACCAGAGACAAAAATTACAGAAAAACACCAGAGGGTTGATAACAAACCCCAAAATACTCTGTCACAGGCCTGTTTACATTTTAGGAGGCTGTTATGGTGTATTTTGTTTTGGCCTTATTTTGATTCTTAGCAGATTTACTGCCTGAGAATTTAGTGTAAATTTGATCACTTTGTGTCTTGTTAAATGCCCTGCAAATGTAGATTGGATTTGGTTTATCAAATTTAGATTATTAGCACACCTTGGAATTAAGTTAATTCCCTTGCAAAATTCTTTACTACAGATTATATATTTAATACAATTATTCAGTCACTACTTCAGTAATGTGGTTGTTGTGAACTCAGCAACTGCACAGGCAGAAAAAATGAATCTATAAAGGCAATGAAACGGAATAATTTTCGACACCACTGCCTGTAAGGTGACTTTGTCATGCCGTTCCTCTTTTTAAGTGCCAACGTGTAATTTGCGGCATCACCCCTGCCAAAAATCGAAATTAGTGATGCTTATTGACCGATAATGAGGACGGAGTGATTAACAGTCTCCTCTGGGCAGTGTGGGTCTGATTCACACTCCCTCATTCACCTGTGCCTTTCAGACATCAAGATTTCAATCTCTTAAACAATAAAGGTCAGTGTTGCTAGTACGCAAAGACAACTGGCTGCAAACTTGTGACATCAATGAAAAATTAGATAATTTTCTGTAAAATCCAGTTGAACTAATCTGAACTCTGTGTCAAATGATAAGAGATCAAACATTCCTACAGAACAAGAGGTATTTTGTGTCCGTTTTCGTCATTAAAGTCTAATTTAAAACCAATCGTTTATATAACAAACCAAGAATCCCATGACACTATCAACCATCATGCCAAGACCAAACCCTGTAGTTCTTCGAAGGCAAGACATGTGGCCTGGGGCAGCGTAAAGATTAGGAAGCACACTGCATATTAATTTTCATCTCACACTTATGCCAAATGGTCCTTTGATGTAGCAGCTGTAACCCTTGATTGTCTGCAGCACGTCTGTCTTTGTGCATCAGTGTCATCATTAGTCTTCAGTTCCTACACTTTGCAATGTAGTCTGTAGTTTTGACCGCTCTAGATGTTTTGCAGCGGCCACAATAGCTTGCATTCTCTCGTTAAATCAGTTTGATTTCAGCTGATCCCAAAATGCACGGTTGAGACGTTGTCAGTGTCTGGTTATTCAGGAAGACCTGAGAAGAATGTCTAGTTACGAGTTAAGAAAAATAATTCGTATCCTTGTCATACCAGGAAAGTGACGAATCTGATGATTGCCAAGTGAGGCCTGCCGCTTGCATACTGTTGAAGAGAAAATTGAGAAGCTGTTAACTGTAATTGTTAGTTTTAAAGTAACCACACAAGATTATGGTAGGCCACAACTCTTACCTTATTTAGCATGGAAATCTGCACTAAATATCACCAACAGCTCACAGAGGACGGACCTTCTTGCTTGAAGCAATGTGGAAAAATGCACTATTGTGTTAAAAGAATACAGCAGTTTACCCAAAATGGAAAAAATATTAATATTGTTTCTGACTTAAATTTAGATTTGACCATTTTTAGGTTACCCTTTGCAGTGCAATTAGCATTACATGTGTTACAGTATTTCTTTATCCTTATTAATGTTATAAAAAACATCTGTTCATGTTAGCTTAGGTCTATCACATAATAGTAAAACACATTTTCATTTTAATAATGTCTTGGTAGATTTTAATAATGTATCGGAAGGTTTTGAAATTAACACTAGTGAAGTGTTTTTCATTGTATTTTCATTTTCATTCACTGACAGTGCACAGTAACTAACTGTTACTAGAAAAATCAAGAAATGTGCTGCTAGTTTTTTCCATGCTTTTACAATAAATCCTTCAAGAGGACCCAAAACGACTATAAAGTATCAAAAAAGTCTCATAAAAGTTGACTTGTACGCTGTATGTTTTAATGAACAAATCGAAATGTAAGTGGTTCTTGAAAAGCTGTAGTCCCTATTAATTATAATTGCATGGGGAAAAAGTTTAAGTACAGAAATAAAAGTTACACAGATGAATAAGTGATGTATTTTTTTCTTGAATCCAGTTTAAATAACCTTTTATACTATCATGATATGGTGTACTCTAATGATGCTCCAATGATTTAGCAGACTCTGCTTTTGCACTTTGTGGTTTCTGTTTCATGCTATTGTGCTCCGCCATGAAACAGAACGTACACCGGGCCAAATAGATGTGCCAGGAGCTCAAATAAATATGCCAAAAGGGAGGCCACAAACACGCTCATGTGCATGTCACTGCAGGCCATCTTTTACCGCACACCCATTAACTGTGTGCCTTGATGGCATGCAGATATTCTGGAGAAGTGCCACCGCTTATTGTCATGCAACAATGAGCTTCATGAGAATTCAGTGCTGTCCACAAGGCCAAAAAAAAAGAAAAAAAAAGAAAGTTGATTGCTTTTGTTTGCTCTATATTTATAGATTTATATTTATAAATCCGTCTTCTGTTTCTCCACAGATCTTACAGGTGAATCTAGTGATGTCCATCTTGCTGTACGTGATGTTCCTCATGTACCTCTATGGTATCTCAGCTTCTACGATGGACACGCAGCGGCCCACGCAGGACCCTATCAACACACTCATCATAAAGCTCCTGCAGGCTGACATCAGTCGCAGCCGACAGAAGCAGGATGACGTGCTCCCTTCCTACACCTTAAACCCACCCTCAGTGACGGATTACAAGGAGAACATCAGTGACCAGTCCATGACGGACATCTCGACGGAGCTTCTGCGTCAGCACAAACGTTACAACTCGCCCCGTGTGCTTCTCAGCGACCGGCCTCCGCTGCAGCCGCCACCGCTCTACCTCATGGATGACTTCGTCAGCAACCAGGATGGCAGCGGTGCCAACAAGACTCGGCAGAAGCGCAACACTGAGCACAAGAGCTACAGGGGCGAGTTTTCAGTATGTGACAGCGTCAGCCTGTGGGTGACGGACAGGACCACTGCTGTGGACATCAAAGGACAAGTGGTCAAGATTTTGGGGTCTGTCAATGCAGGACGCACAAACATCAAGCAGTACTTTTACGAGACGAGATGTGACACCGGCAAGTCCCCAAAAGGGCAGCTGTCGGGGCATCGACGAGAAGCACTGGAACTCACAGTGCAAAACCTCGCAGACTTTTGTGCGTGCTCTCACTCAGGATGAATCGTCGGTGGGATGGCGCTGGATACGAATAGACACCTCGTGCGTCTGCGCGCTCTCACGCAAACACCGCAGGACGTGAAAAACACCTCAGCCGCTTCTCCACTGTCTTTTTTATGTTCCCTGGGGGAGGGCTGTAAATATATAAATATAAATTATTATTTAAGTTATATGGAATGCATATAGTTTATACATGTCTATGTATAATGTATAAATATACTTGTTATTTATTTAAGTTGTTTGCAAAAAAAAGAAAAAAAAAGAGAGACTTACAATAATATGCAATGCCGCTAAGCTACAGGAGCATTGCATGCTGAATTGTGCCTTGCTCACGTATCAGAGTCAAAGGACACATCACCTGGACCTTGGGAACAGTTGCAATGGAAAACACAGATCACTCAATATCATATTAACTTCAGTATTGTTCATGAAAACCAGTTTTTCTACTGAAACAGGCTGCCAGTATATCCTCTTCGTGTCTGGGAAAACGAGTCACAGTTGGGATGTTGTCATATTTTGTTTGGAAATGTGTAAACATACAGTATATGTGTATCAAAACTGCATGAAATACCTAAGAAGTATATATTTTCTAAGCACTCCTATTAGTGGTTTAAAGATGCAGAAACTTGTGCAGAGAGTCACTCCTAGCAGAACATATGAACCAAAAAGTGACGGTTTAGTGATACACAATCTGGGCAGTATTTTGAATTCTAGATGGCCTTCTGAAAATGTTTAACATCATTTTAGAAATTGAATTGAGTGCATTCCAACATAGCCGCAATGAAGTGGGAACGACAACATCCAAGTATTGACTTTGAAGAGTCCAATCATGAAATTATTGCTCACCATCGTGTAGCTCAGTAGCCCTGAAGAAGCTCCTCAGCAAATGGAGGATCAAAGACTCCTCCCACTAGCCATGCCCTTTTCTGAAGCCCTGCCCAGTCTACCAGAAACAACCAGAAATAAGCTTACTACACTTTTAGTCCCTTTTCGATCACCTGCCATGATCAGTAGCAACTTGACCACCTTAAAGAATGAAGCCAGCACACATAAGAGCAGCATGTAAACAAAATGGGCCGTCGCTAATGACAATGCAGTGTTATACAGAGGTAAAGCTGCCTTAAGACGATGTGCATACTTGCAGAGCTGGGATTTGAACATGTAATCTCCCCCTTAATAGGGTTTCCTCTTGTCAGACTCTTCTTAGGAGATAAGCATTTCGCCGGTGCGCTGCGGCTAAAAAAGGCCTGCTGTACATTTATATAAAGAAACTTGCTCATCGCTAGTCAGGAGATACTAAGGTGAAGATTAGCAGATACTAAGATTTGCAATATGCAATGACTTTTTGCATGGATCATGAATCAGCCTCTTGAACAAATTAACATGATTTGTACTCCTTCACATTAAATATGATATCAAGACAACACGTTTGTCAGCAAAGCGTATAAGAGAATGTAGGCAGCTTTTGTTCAGGCTTATTTTGGTGACGTATGACCCAGGTCACCTTGATTGGACAAGCCGTCCAAGTAGCCATAAGAATCCAAAAATATACCACCTACATATCATATTTACTTTTGTACCGGCATATAAAACTTGCAGGTTAAGCCAGGATGGGGCCCAAACCCATTACTACATCAAGTGAAGTGCCAAGACTTCGTCCTCCAAGGTCTGAGCATAAAGCTTTATTAGCATGAATTGTATTATATTGCGACTATAAAAAGATCAGTATAAAAAAGTGTTTTATTGCTTTTTAATGCTTTCACGGGTTGCTGGATGAAAGGCACTTTTTACGTTTTTTTTTTTTTTTTTTGTGGCTGATGACTCTGTTCGTGACCTGATATTCAGTGCTTGTATTGGATGGGAGGTTGTGAAACAGAGAAACAGGGTATGGGCTCAGATTTGAAACCACAGACCACCAAGGATACAACACACCTTTTTCAATCTCTGATTACGTCCCGCTTCAGTATGGCCCTCTGCGGAAAAACAGGATAAAAGCTGAACACAGGAACTCCATTTTCCAAGGATGCTGTTGGGAATTGGCCCACACAGTTGTCCAAATGAATTGCCTTTTTCTGTAAAACACATTATTACACTGGAACATGAGGATCCCTAAATGATTTGACTTCTTGGATGACATTCACCGAAACATTCCCATGTATTTTATGCTGTCTTGAAAATCCCTGCTGGGTGTCATGCATACTGTGTAGGATTCTTGCTGCTTAAACCACTACAACTACCCTTATAATGGACCAATGGCCATTGCCGAAACCCAAGGACAAGGACTCTTTTATGATGAAATGAAACTGTGGCCAAAACACACAAACTATATTTAAGGACTACATGCTTCTTAATAATATTCAGACATGAATGTTATCACTGGTATGCAAAAAATCAAATTGCAAGACAAATCCCTATTTTAGTAAAGAAGAAAGATGGTCATTGTTTAGTGAAGTAGGTTTGTTTGGCTGTACCTATAACCCATTGTTTGTATTTTTATTTAATGTTTTTTGAAAGAGAGACTTTTCCCATAATGGCAGTGTTTCTCAAAATGTTCTTTCTCGTGCTGATACTTGAAGGAGTGCTGTTTATCTGGCCTACAACATCCTCCTCTTTTCGCTGCAAGGGCAGTCTGTGTGAGATTTGTCTGAATAAAGGTTTTTTAATCTTACTACTGATTACGTCCTTTTGGGAATCTACATGAATATTGTTATTTGTAGGAAGTAATGTCGCTCTTTGTATGTTAAACATGTCAATCACAGAATATCGGAAAAGAACCTAAAAACATTTCCCAGCCCCAAATCTTGAGATGATCGGTGTGTGTTTCTAATCAAACATTGATGGTCTCTTCAGAACCCAAGTAACCATGGGGAAGGCGCAGAGGACTAAACAACCTTCAGTGAGTAAATACATTAGTTTGCCAGAGACCACAGGAAGAAAATAGCTCTGGTCAATGGTTAATTAACATATAATCCTCTTGCGGTGTATTCTTAAGAGCAAAGCCTGAGACTGAGTGATCTTGAAAAATCACTGCTGAAAAAGAGTTCAATGAGGTGAAAGGACAAAGCAAATGAGGCTAACAAAAATAAGTGTTTGTTTACATGTCAATATCAGAGTCAATCTTGTGAGAGTAATTGTGATTGTCAGATACAGTGACCTTATTTGACCATTTGGACATTAATTACCTATTAAAAATGGGTGAATGTTAGTGCATTAGGTAAAAAAGCAAGGGGCATCTGAGATCAAACAATAATGGCTTTTAATTAGCCGGTGTTCTGATGGTTTTTAGTGGATGTTTAAAGTAATTTCTCCTCAAAATCACACAAGTGTAGTTCCTGTTAATTGTGGATATTGCAAAATCAGGAAGTGTTAATAGTTTTTTGTATTTTTCAAAACTATCTACGTGTTTATAGTTTAAATTCTAAAATAAACTACTTTGTGAGAATAAAATTTGAACTAAATTCATTGCTTAATAATGAGCTAAAATGTAGTTTGCTATATAATTTTGCAACCTTTGATTTTATGTTATTGTCTTGTTTGTTAATTAATGTGAGGCAGCACTGAAACAGTTGTCAAAGTGTCAAATTGGCAAATTGTCAGTCTTTGGCAGTACACAAAAGAAGCTATTTTGCAGTTTTTGTTCACACTGTGAAAGTCTACAAATAACATTGCACTGAAGTACAAGTATCCACATACTTTTTAAAGAGTGTTTAAACGAATAACCTCAATAAACTCATGTTTCAGGTTTTAAAAGATCAAAGGGATTTCAGAGTGATGGGTTTAAGTCTTGACCTTCACACCTAAACCACAGCACCTCTGAAGGCTATGGTGGTTAAAACTAGTAAAACAATCCAAATACCTTTCCTCTGGCTAAAATATGCAACCTATACACCTCTCCACAACAGACACCTTTATGATATACATTCCTAGTGGGGTTTGCTGCTCACGTCTCTGGTTTCTGCTAAAGTGCCTGTCTGTGGTGTCACACCACCCACTTTATGTCAAACACATCTCCATCAAATACAGCTTCTGAACCCTATATGCATTCCAGAAGATCCGATGACATCACCAAAAACAGCTCTGACCTCTGACCTCAGCTTGATTGCACTGCCCATTCACACTGACCTTCGATCAGTCACATGGTTTCTTCATTATGGCATGAGACAGAGAAGCTGATTGTAAATCAGTATGGAACAAAACTGCGTTCAGAAGTGTGAAGAAAACATATTGACATGGAACAATTCAATTAATCAAAAGTGAAGGGACAGTGGGTTTTATTAACACCAGTGTGATTGTTTTAGCAGCCCCGTGTGTAGAAATAACTATGATGTCTTTTGTATGCCGTCAGAGTATATTAGCATTTGCATGAGGTTTACCAGTGCAGAGAGCAAACGAAAGGAGAGCGCAAAGAAACTGGAAGCTTTTCAGTCCAGGTGAGCTAGCAGAGATATTCTCATCTAATTGAATTTCACAAAATGATGCAGTTATACTAAAGCAGACAGAAGAAGATAAACTAGCATTCCTGCTACATTTGTGTAGTAACTGTGTTTAAGATGCCGTGAAAATGGGCTGATGGTTGTAACAAATCTTTTTTAGAGTGTGATTTAAAGTCAGTCTGACTGTGAAAAATGTGACTTTTCTGCTTATTTATTTTTAGGATGGCTCATGCAAAGAGGTTTTCTCAAATCCCCATGTCTAAGGTTTTATGTTTCTATTGCAACTTTTTCATGCATTTTTTGTCTATGAAGATATTATTAACAGATTCATTTAAAACCTTCATCAAAACTGCTAAACTTAGTTGCAAACATTAAAAAAGGCTCAATTATTATCTCATCGTGCTTTGTCTCACTATTCACTCAGTGCATGCGAGATCTCTGTAAAGAGGAAGATTACACTTTCCTAAACTGTCTTGGGAAGCAGGATGAGAGGCTGGAGGACAGCACATGTCTGGAGAGCGAATATCAGGAAAAGCAAGAAGAAAGGGTAAACTTGTTTGCTATTTTCCATCTTGTAAACCTCCAGAAGTCTGTGTTTATTAATGCATAATGACTTTCATTGAACATCTCAGCTGTTTTCTCTGTTACGCTAGATCCGGCATCGACAGGAGCGCGAGCAGCTGGAACGAGAAAAGCAATGTGAGAAAGAGGAGCAGCAGAAGGTATGTTGACTAACATCAAAAAGTCACCGCAGGGCTATCGCTGCAGTCTGCAGTGATAACACTAATTATATCTGTCTCACCATCCACAGCTTGAGTCTGTCCAGGGACGACAGACCTGCTTCATCAGATTTACATTGTCAGGCTAATTGTGCTTGATTGCATTACGTCTGCATTGTTCTTAACTTTGGCTGCTCATGCAGTGACCTCTGTATTGCATGGCCAGGTTACAAAGGTAAACATACTAATTT